>NC_081298.1:39381287-39684318 GCF_030435805.1 Mustela lutreola | reverse complement strand
TCAATAGAATAGACTAGAAAACCCAGAAATAAACTCACAAATACATGGCAAATTAATCGACAATGGAGGAATGAATATGCAATGGGACAAAGATAGTCTCCAACAAATGGTGTTGGGAAGACTGGATAGCTACATGTGAAAAAATGAAATTGGACCACTTCCTTTCACTATATACAAAAATAAACTCAAAGTGGTTTAAAGACCTAATGTGAGACTTGAAATCATAAAAATTCTTGAAGTGAGCACATGCAGTGATTTATCTGACACTGGCTGTAGGAACATTTTTCCAGATATGTCCCCCTGAGGCAAGGGAAATAAAAGCAAAAATAAACTATTGGGACTACATCAAAATAAACAGTGTTTACACAGTGAAGGAAACAACCAATGAAACTAAAAGGGAACCTACTGAATGGGAGAAGATATTTGCAATGACATATCCAATAAAGGGTTAGTATCCAAAATACATAAAGAACTGATACAACTCAACATCCAAAAAACAAATATCCAATTAAAAATGGGCAGAAGACATGAAAAGACATTTCTCCAAAAGAAGATATACAGATGTCCAACAGACACTTAAAAGGATGCTCAAAATCACTCATCATCAGAGAAATGCATCAAAACTATATACTTGTCAGAGATTATCACCTCACACTTGTCAGAATGGCTAAAATAAAAACACAAGAAACAACAAGTGTTGGAAAAGATGTGGAAAAAAAGGAAAGCTTTTACACAGTTGCTGGGAATGCAAACTAGTATAGTCAATATGAAAAACAGTATAGAAATTTCTCAAAAAATTAAAAATAGAACTATCCTATGATCTAGTACTCACACTACCATATATTTGCCCCTCAAAATACAAAAACACAATTCAAAGGGATACATGCACCTTTATGTTTGTTGCAGCCTTATTTACAATAGCCAGACTAGAAGAAGCCCAAGTGTCCCCTGATGGATGAATGGATAAAGAAGATGTGATACACACACACACACACACACACACACACACACACACATTATCCTGCCTTAAAAAGAGAATGAAAGGGGTGCCCAGGTGGCTCAGTTGGTTAAGCAGCTGCCTTCGGCTCAGGTCATGATTCCAGGGTTTTGGGATGGAGCCCCGCATTGGGCTCCCTGCTCAGCAGAGAGCCTGCTTCTCTCTCTCCCCCTCTCCCTGCCACTCTGCTTACTTGTGCTCTCTCTCTCTAGCTATCTGTCAAATAAACAAATAAAATATTTTATAAAGAGAGAGAGAATGAAATCTTGTCATTTGCAACAATATGGGTGGGGTTAGAGAGTATAATGCTAAGAGATGTAAGTCAGTTAGAGAAAGACAAATACCATATGAACTCACTTGTGTGGAATTTTAGAAACAAAATAAACAAACAAAGGAAAAAAAGAGAGAGAGAGAGAAACAAACCAAGGAACAGACTCAACTACCAAGAACAAACTGATGGTTATCAGAGGGGAGGTGGCTGGGAAGATGGCTGAAATAGCTGACAGAGATTAAAGAGTACACTTAACATTATATTAAAAAAAAGAAAAGAAAAGAGCTATCTTCCTTTACCCCCTGTCATAACAACTAGCAGGTTTCAAATGGTAGAGGTTCTGTTGGCCTATATCCCCGACTAAGGAAAAGATGTGGTAGAGTTCCTATAGTGGAACTGTAGCATAAACAAGTAATGTTTTGTTGTTGTTGATTTATGTTCTGAGACTCCAGGGTTGTTTTGTTACCTCAGGCTAACGTGGCCAGTCCTAAGTAGTGTATCATCTTACAAGACAACATGGATTGATGACAACTTAAATTCGCCTCACTAAAATCAGATGAAAAGCTTCATAATTAACAAGGTCCAAAAGGAAGAGGAAATAAAAACCTTGGTGAAGGTGACAAAATTGGCTCTGATATCCATTATGTCTAGTTCTCTCCATGCTCTCTTATCTTTCCTATTCTCCCTTTCTCCCTTCTTCCTTCCCTTCTTCTTCTGAACACTGAAAACCTTCTAAAAGTAACTTAAAGTTAGCCTTTGGTATCAGAGATGTCTCTGAATTCATGAAATCATTTTAACAAGTGGTTCATGGATAAGAAACTAAAAGTTTCAACAAAGGTATTGTTCCTAAGATAAAATACTTTCATGGTACTTGTTATTTAGAAATCTTCCATCTTGTTACTTTCTAAAGAAACAAGTGAATGAAACAATGGTATCTTCAGCTGGTAGCCAGCATTGTTTCTCTTGTCAATTCCTTAGTTAATAGGTTTTTCTTCCTATAATAATTATTAACAAAAACCAATCATTTATTACATCCCCATGGTATATCTGGCACTTTAAATGTATATATTATTTACTAATCTTCTCTATAATACACAAAATATTTTTTTATCCAATTTATAAATGAGGAGACTCAGGCTACTGAGTGGCTAAGCCAATATCAACACCAGGCTGTGGTGGCCCTAAAACCCATAATATTACCTATGTATCTTATTGCCTTATTCTCAAATGCTCAGTTATTTGCCATATGAGATTATTCACAATGATTACAAGACTTCAGCTTGGCTTCGGTTAAACTTCTGTGGTTGCAAAATTCTGGGCATTAATATAGAATGTGAGTCAAGAGAGATGTGAAGGTTCAAATCTTCAGAGGTCCACACTAAAGTTCCATGATTCTGCTTTGTTTATGAAGCACTTTCTAAATGCCAGCCTTGCCTCCATTGAAGGAATCCTGTAAGTTAGTCCACATGCCACTGACTGCCATTCCTAATATAGCAACTTACGGATATTGAATGCTAACCATACGCTAGGTATTATTTTAAGTTCTTTACATGATTTAACTCATTCAATACTCAAAGCAGTCTTATGAGATATGATTCATCTTTATCTATGTTGTGGGAAAATTGAACCATTATGAGGTAAGTAACCTGTTGACGATCACATAGTAGAAATTTGAACAGGCTGTCTATCTTCAGAACTTAGGCACTTGACCATCCTACTATATTGAATCTCAAAACAAAAATAAGTAAGTAGATAGGTAGGGAGATAGATAGATAGATAGATGTATATATGACCCAATAGTTCCACTATTGGATATTTACTCAAAGAAATCAAAAACATTAATTTGAAAAGATATATGCACCCTTATGTTTATTATAGCATTATTTACAATAGTCAACATATGGAAGTAACCTAATAGTCCATAAATAGACAAATAGATAAGGAGGATGTGTTACATACATGTGTATGTATATACATTTATATACAATGGAATATAATATACATACAATGGAATATTACACAGCCTTACAAAAGGATGGGATTGTGCCATTTGAGACAATATGGATGGGCCTAGAAGGTATTATACTAAGTGAAATAAGTCACACTAAGGAAGACAAGACTAAGGATTACCTTACGATTTCATTCATAAGTGGAATCTAAAAATAAATATATCAACAAACAATAAGCAGAATTAGACCTATAAATACAAATAACAATCTGAAGGTTACCAGAGGGGAAGGGTTTGGCAAAATGGGTAAAGGGGATACACAGGCTTCCAGTTATGGAATGAGTAAGTCATAGGAATAAAGGGCACAGCACTAACTATAAGAAATATAGTTACTGTTATTATAATAGTGATGTATGGGAACAGATGGTAGCTATACTTGTAGTAAACACAGTATCATGTAAAAACTTGCCAAATCACTATGGTGTATACCTGAAACTAATGTGACATTGTTTATCAACTATACTCAGATTAATAAAAAAAACAAAAAACAAACAAACAAAAAACATGAAGTAGTATTGCCTTCAAAGGAAGGCAACTGCTCTTCTGAATTAATTCCCTTTTTCCTTGACTTTACTCATCTATTCTTAGCCTTCAAAGTATCAGGCATTAGTTTAAGTAACTTTTGGATACACTGGTAAAGAAAAAAGTTATGGGGAGAAGGAGGGACACGTGATCTGCAGACCCCTTCCATTGACCCTGGTTAAATCTTCAATTACTCGTACTGTTGGCTGCCTTATCCTTAACATGACATGTTAGTCAGCATGATATTCTTTGCCTAAAATAGGGAAATTAGAACAAAATTCCTTTCATGTCTCCCTTCAGCTCCATGACTCTGATGTTTAATTTGGTACAGGTCATCACCTGAACAAATAACCACCAAACCACTTACCTTTCCTCCTGCAATATAGTGAGACTTTGACTTAAGCCATTTGGAAAAGGCTCTCTCTTAACATCATGCATAAAGGCTCAAATTTTCAGTAATAAGCAGAATTCAAATACAGCAGTCTCATAGCATCTTGATTCTCTTACTGAGCAAAGAAAGTAGATTTTATTTCAATTTACTAGGCATAAAAAATGGATGAGAGATGTACTTGAGTAAGCTGGTTCTTTAAGAGAGAACTAGTTTTCAAAGAGAATAGTTATATATTATCCTTTAATGTGACTTCTAATATAAGTACTAATAAGCATCTTTGAAGCAACCTAAATGAGTCTTGTTTATGGTTTCTAGGTCTTTAAAGAACAATTCCTGCAGAAAAACAGAGGAGGGTAGCATACATTTATCTTTGCTAATAAATAGAGAGTTGTTTGTTTTCCCCATAGATCAGGGGCAGAATCATATTCACCACTCAGAGAACAGAATTTGTTTTAAAGACACAGAGAAGGGTACAGTCTCAAATATAAGCTCATCACTGATACTGGAGTCAGGCAAGTGATGAATTATCACAGTGAGTCATTACTCTAAGAGGTTTCTTATAAACATTAACCAACAAAGGAGAAAAGGTAGTCCACTTGGAAACATACGTTAATGACTTAGGATGAAATATAAATCATTTCAAAGAACTGCATTGGATCTGCAAGTTAAAAGAAAGAGAGACACACATACACACAGAGAGCGAGAGAGAGAATAACAAGCAAGAAGAGTGAGTTGCCAACCCAAACCAAGGTTGAGTTATAATCACAACTGGGGGAGTGTTCTGAATGACAATGTCAAACAAGGTAGTTCAGGTAATAGGACTGGATGATATATGACTAGGAGCTTCCTAACAAGCCTGATTTATCTTCCTTTGAGAAATATTTGGGGACCATAACCAGATAAACACAAATTGAAATTTCTTTGCAAAGCAATAAAATCAAAACTCCCAAGTGTCTATACCTCAATTACTTTCTTCCAAGGTTTTGGAATAGAAAGAGAAATTGTGCAGAGTTCTGTGACTTCACAAAGTGACTAGTTGGGCACTAATGATATTAAAGCACAGTTCATTTTAAAATAGGGCTCATTTAAAGTGCTCTTAAAAAAAACACCCTAGACATTAAGATGAAGTAGGAAAAGTTCATTCACAATGACAAAATCAGAGGATGATCAATTCATCCATTTCATTTCTGTGAGAGAAAGAGGAGAAAAAAAGAAATTATAACAATATTAAGGCGTACTATGTGCTACAGCTGAGTCTCCCGCAACGCAATGTTTATAACACTCCAGGACCTCCTTCCAAGGTTAAGAAGCTACAAGTATGACTTAATTTTCCATTTTGTTCAAATCCTGAAAATGCCAGCCCTCAAAATTAAATCACTGAGGATGACCTTACACTTAACATCATTTTCAGGGGCTCAAAAGTCCTCTTCCTCAAAATAATGCCATTCACTGAAATTCATTTTTAAAAGACTTAGAGTTTAATTCTACAACTCACAGGCTTCTGAACAAATCTATACTTCATATTTCTCCACCTTTACCTCTATTGTTTCCTGTACCTGGAATAATCCACACTTCATCTCAGCCTCTTAAAATCTTAACTATCCCTAAGTATTAAATTATAATGGCATCCACTTCAGAAAGTGGTCCTCAATTTACCCTGGCTCTCCTCTCTCAAGCTAAATAACTCATAGCTAAATAACTGTGACCTCGTTCTTTTCTGAGTCAGAGTAAATTTTTTGTTGTTATTAATCTCTTTTATTTCATGGGATGGAAGTTGTGATATTCCCTTTAGGAATGTATTCCCCTATCTGCTGGAAGAACTGCCAGAAGATACCCTGAGCTGTCAGCTCTATTTGGAGATCACTTCAGCTAAAGAAATGTGTTTTACCCAAGGTCACTTCTTCCAGCAGCTGTATCGAACTGCTGATCAACATGGAGAAACAAAACCCCTTTCAGCCCAACTTGAGACAACTCTGAAGAGCTGTCCCAACCTCAGAGCTTTTTGTGGGGTTGGTTGAAAACTTTGTTGGCAATGAGATGAAATTTAACTTCTACTCTCTGATCAATCATGCTTCTTCTGTGACTCTCCGAAGCCCCGACCACACGCAAGAGGTATTGATCCCAAGACCACTTCCTAACAAACATGCTACATGCTCCATCTTAGAGTTGGCTTCCTAGGAAATCCAAATTACAACATGGAACTTAAACATTGTCAAATTTCCTTCTATTAAAGTCTTGTCTGTATTTGTTTATGTTCTCAATCACACACTAGATTAAAAACTCTTCAGAGCTTGGATTGCATTTTCAAATCATATATCCCTGCAGTGTTTAGCATGGTATATCAAGATTCTAAAGCAGTATAGTGTGTATAAATGCATAAATGAGGGAATGAATAATTAATGCCTAAAATCAGCACCTCTGTAGTATTGCAAGGTCTTTACAATTCTAAAGAATTGTCAACATGTTTTCCTTGATTGGCAATTATTTGATGAGCATAAGTTACAAACAAGGCAGTTGAGCTAGCCCCTCTGGGAGGAGTGTATAAAAAGGAGTAACACACTGCCTGACCTCAGGAAGTTCATAATTTAGTCAGCAAGATAATTACAGCCAACATATATGGTGATTGTTCCTAAGTTTGGCTGCTCGTTAGAATCACCTCAAAAGTTTTAATGACTCCCACTACTGGGCTCCATCCCTAAAGATTTGGATTTAATTGGTAAAGTGTGCTGCTTGGACATCAAGCTCCCAGGTCATTCAAATGTGTCCCTGTAGTTGAAAAACTGAATTATGAAGAGCCTATATGTTCTAAGTACTATTATAAATGCTTAGACTACATAAATTAACCTCCATAACAACATCAATAAGAAAATTACTACAATCATCATCATTTTATAGACAAAAAAAAAAAAATTAAGGCACAGGAGAATGAAGTAATTTGTCCAAAGTCACACCGTGGGTTAGGTATGGGGTTAGAATTCAAGTCCCAGAACTTGGGCCCTGAATATGCAGTTTTTTACTATGATACTATAGGTCTTCACTTGCAGAGACAGAATGAAATGTAAACTAATTTATGTTCAGTATAGTTTTATAGAAATACTTTATCTTTCAAAAGTTGGGAGGTCTCCATGGCAGAACAACCACCTCCACCCCTGGCTTTTGGGTTGTACTTTGACTCTAAATATTGGGGTAAGAAGGAAATTTAATGTCATCTATTAAGGGAAGCTAAAAGTAATGATGAGTTTACATAGGCAGATGGCGTGAAAATAAGCTAGATAAATTAACTTGATATTTCCTTAGCACTTTGCAACTTACGGCTACAAGTGGATTCTTATTTAATTGTTCTGTAATACAAATGAAATATTCTGTGTGGTTTCTTAAACATTTTGTTCTCCTGAGCTTATTAGTTGTGTCTAAATAATTTTAAGATATTCCCTCCTTCACATCCAGAAACAAGTAGCAACAGGCAAAGAAAAAGGAATAATGAAAGCCACGTGAGCCAGAGGAAAACACTGGGGTATCTTTTCACCACTGAATTTTCTTGGTTTCCCTAACACTCTGCTCTCTCTTTTTCTTACAACCTTTCCTCATCTCCATAGTTAACAGACTTGCAAATAGTTGTCAAATAAATAATTAGATCCTTAAAAGCCTTTGTTCCTTTCCATTGCTCTCAACCACACTTGCTAAGTCCTCTTTTTCTCCTTCTAGTCTTGTCTGTTACCTTCTGTTGCTTCCTATATCCATTAATTAACAGAGGCAGAAGCATCTCCTTTTCCAAAATAAATCACTCTATTACAGAAAAATAAATGCCCAAGAAAAGATGTCCATAAATCTCTATTAGGTTTAAAGCACAATTTTAGGGAAAGCATATGGATCATAATTTATTCTTAGAGATCTCTTTGTGTATTTCTCACATACAAAGATGGATCACAAACATCCTTCAAATGATATAACTAGAGGAGTATGCAATAACTGGGTTCAAACCCTTCATGTGGTCAAAATTGAGACTTGGACATAAATTCCTGAACTTTACTTTAATACAATTTTGACTATATCTCTAGTTTTAATACCCTACTAAAAGTGAAGCTCCAAATTAATATTTGGAAATAATTCCCTAGGTATTCAATGAGACTTATAAAACTCAAAATATTTTAAGCTCTTTCCCAGGAAGACTTAAGAACTTAAAACCTTTGTAATATACCTCAGAATATTTAAAACAGTCCTGTATATGTATATAAGAAACAAAGTATACATTAAAAATACAATGGGACAAATAATATCTAGAGAAATACAGTAAGGCACAAATGATTTTTATAAAGTAGTAGCTGATTTTTCCCCTCTTTGTTTCCCAAACCTACACCTAGTATAATTTTATATTACTTTTATAATTTAAAAAAATTTAAAGAACATTTTCAAATTTACCATAATAAAAAGTATTTAAATACCTTCATAGTTCCCAGCATGATTATTTTAGGAACTCCACCTCATAATAGTAGATATACTAAAACAACCTACCCCACATTAACACAGTGTTGTAGGTAACCATGTAAGAGTTGAGTTTAACTAGAGTCAAGCAACTAATATGCAATATTATGTAATTTTATTTTTATATCTGTGTGTGGTGTATATGTAGGCATGTGTGTGTATGTGTCCGTGTGTCTGTAGGTCTGTGTATCCCACACAAGCCCACCCTGTCCCTGTTCTCAGGTATTTCCATAGGCCCATAATCAATTGGTATCATTTACTTGACGGGAAATTATAATGCAATATTATATCTGTTGAAATATCCATGAAATCTAGAATAATCATAAAAGATAATGACAAAAGCAATCAATATGCAAAATTTGGGAAGGCCCCTACAATGAGTAGAATAGTCCCTAAATTTTGTAGCTTACATCATTTCAAAACTAGGTTTCTGTATCTTTCATTTTATGTTCTCTAAATAGTTACAGCTCTCTCTCTATATATATATGGGAATCAAAAGCCTGATTTCATGGCCTACCGCTGAGAATTAACTACTTGATAAATGAAGACTGTGCTAATTGTATTTAACTTGTTTCCCGTTAGTGTTTAAACATCTGGCTAGATAATTTGCACCTAAAAATCTTTATAAATAACACAGTTCTTAACAGATAGAACCCAATATTTGCAAATGCCAAATTGATTAAAACTGCAGAATTCGAGGTAGGAAAGAAGAAAGAATATCGTAGCTCTATTTTTTTTAAAGATTTTATTGATTTATTTGACAGACAGAGATCACTGAGGCACAGAGTCAGTCAGAGAGAGAGGAGGAAGCAGGCTCCCTGCTTCACAGAGAGCCAGATGTGGGGCTCGATCCCAGGACTCTGAGACCATGACCTGAGCCAAAGTCAGAGGCTTTAACCCACTGAGCCACCCAGGCACCCCATAACTCTATTTCTTTTCACATATAATAACTTCTTATCTTTTGCCTTTTCGAAAAATTGACACTGTTTACATTTTAAGTGTTAGGTGAGTATCTCAATAACCCACTATATAATTTAAAATCATACATTTTTTAAAGGTAACTAACAGAAGAATAGAGAAAATATTAGACAGCTAAATGAACAAAAGTATGTGGTTTTAAGAAGCTTAATATTTCAGCCATAATAGTATACCTACAAATTTTCTGATTTTCCTAAGGTTAAAGGCCAAATTTAAGGTAAGACTGCTATACAGATTTATGAAGAATGGAGAAGCAAGGCGCTTCCTATTCACACCTCAGAGTCCTGGGCAGACAACGTGGAGTGAACCCAGATCTACAATGAGCTTACTGTACATCAGGCCCTGAACCAGGACCTTGAGCATTCAAGATGCTGCCTTGATTTTCCCTTTTGAAGGTCAAATCCTTTCTTCATTTTTTATGAGATGTAATAACTAGGTAAATTATGACTGAAACAAAAATAGGTCATAGCTGATCTCTGCATATAATGAAGAAGACCCCACATAGGATTGATGCAATTTGATAACCAGTAAACTTGAATTTTTACCAGGCTTGTGCAAGAAGTAAGAATTGATGAGTTGTTTTTTTTTTTTTTTTTCAATGTGTTAGACTTTCTTCTTTATTTAAATCATTCATTTATCCTCAAAACCAGGTAATACTGTTATCATCATTTAACAGACAAGAAAATAGAAGTACAAAATTGCTATAAGACTTATCCAAGCTCTTACAGTCAATAAGTGGTTCAGGTGGGATTTGAATCCAGGTAGTTTGGCACAATAAACCACATCGATAACCACCATAAAATCTTATAAAAACAACTGAAGGAAATAGTCCAAAAATGTACATCAAGAAACAATGCACTTGCACTAAAGCCTTTAGTGAAACTCCTAAAAAGCTCTTCTAAAAAAAGTTTGTATAATGAAACTTACTACAGAATTAATTACACTTTGTTTTACTTAATGCTTGAATTACAAACAAATCTAATAGCATTATCTTGCATACCTTAACCATGACAAGGATAATATCAATAATAATAAAAACACCTTATATGAGCATACTCTTACCATTTTCAAAGAATTTTCATCTTAATTCAATTATTTTTATTATTATTATTAATGCATACTTTCACATATATTATCTCTCTCTTAGGCAAAAAGAAAAAAAAATTCCCATTCCATACTAAACTTAACTAATTAAAATCTGTCATTCTGTATTTCCAGAATCATTTAAAATAGATAATTGGAAAAAAGAAAGTGTGTATTCAACACCAATACAATATCTATAACAAGTAAACACTATACTTTTTTTTTATTGTGTTATGTTAGTCACCATACATCATTAGTTTTTTATGCAGTGTTTCAAGAAGTAAACACTATTCTTACTCATAAATAAAAGACTTTTTTTTCCAGCAAATTGCAACTATTTATTAATTTATCCCAACATTATTGCCAACCTGAGAAATAAACTGATCAGTGGGTAACAAAGCCCAGGTGAAAATGGAAAATTACCGGAGGAGCACCTTAAAACAAAAAGGAGGAGAAATTGGGACGCCTGGGTGGCTCAGTTGGTTAAGCAGCTGCCTTTGGCTCAGGTCATGATCCCAGCGTCCTGGGATCAAGTCCCACATTGGGCTCCTTGCTCGGCAGGGAGCCTGCTTCTCCCTCTGCCTCTGTCTGCCATTCTGTCTGCCTGTGCTCGCTTGCTCTCCCTCTCTCTCTCTCTGACAAATAAATAAAATCTTTAAAAAAAAAAAAAAAAGGAGGAGAAACTTTATAGTGATAAGTACTTTATTATTCATCAAGGGAAATTAAGATTCTATTGTGTTTTCTTGAAAAACGAATCCCCATGACAACTTTCCCTATGCATTAACTTAAGACATTCAAATACAATACAATACAGAAGGTCCATATTAGATAAAATGGTTATGTCTCAGAAAAACTGGTTATAAAATCATATTTTAAATCCTTTAACATTGTTCATTATTTGAAGACATCCTAAATAAACCCTTTCCAAAGTAAATGGTCCATTCTATTAATTTTTATTTTTTTGCTGTTTCTGATTTGTCTGCCAAATTCAGATTTCTCTGTTTAAATCAGAGAGTGTAACATTTGGATCTGGTTATAGAAAAGGTCTGCTTATTGTTGCTTGAAATTTAAAGATGAGAGTGATGTAAGACTCTATAGTATACATAGGCTTAGACTAACATTAAGAAATAAAAGAAAAGAAGAAATAGAAACTTCCTAATCATTCATGAGAAAGAGATGTTCTTGAAGATATTTTTCCCCTAGTGTTAAAACATTGGTTCTTGGGATTTTCTCTCCAGCATAAGAAAAGAGGTTTCATTCTCTTCTATGGTTTATGGCCCCAGGGAGCTACTTTTTCTACATCAGTGATCACAAGATATATAAAGCAACATAGAGATGTCTATTTCCATTTAAATCTATCACTTTTTCTGAAACCACAACTCTGAACTCATGACTTACAGAATTGGTCATTTGCATAATCTTCATATACATAAGTATTTGGCAAAGAAAAATGATGCTTCATAGTGTTTGGTATTTCAAAAATTAGGTTACAATGAAGTTCAGAGTAGGAGGTTCGTGAAAGATCTTCTAAAAAAGATGCATGCTCTAACTTCCTGAGCAACCACAAAGCAAAAGGACACAGGGGGAACAAGATGACCTTTAAGTACCTCACACCACCATCCCCTTAACATATGTCAAGCCAGTTACTCTTTCAACAAGAATTCCACATCTCCCTAAGCCCAGGAATCATCGCAGATTCATCTCTTTTTCTCACCCAAACAATAGTACAATAGCAAATACTAACAGTTCAACTTGTCCAGTAGGTTCTGAATCCTCCTGTCCATTTCTTATGGTACAACTCACACCACCACCAACTCACACTCTTTCAAAATGCTCTTAAAGCATTTTACCTGCTTTTACTCCTGACCCCAGAACAATCTTTTCAAAACTTTAAATGAGAACATACTAATTCCTCTGCATAAAAACCTCCAATGCAGGCTTCTCTAATGCACTGCAATTATAATGTTATCAAACTGCTTTCTGTGGCACACAGATCCTACATAACCCTGAAACCTCAATTATCACACTACTTAAATCCTGTTCCTGGGGCACCTGGGTGGCTCAGTTGGTTTAGCATCTGACTTTGGCTCAGGTCCTAATCCCAGGGTCCTGGGATTGAGCCTCACATTGAGTTTCCCCTTGAGCCTCAAACCTCGAGAATCCTGGGCTCGGCGGGCTACAGGATCAATGCCGGGGGAGGTCTGCTTTTCCCTCTCCCCCCGGCCTTTTGCCACTCAATGCTCTTTCTCTCTCAAATAAATAAATAAAATCTTTAAAAAAAAAAAAAAAGTCCTCTGTTCCTGCCACACTGCACACTGGCTTTCTCACTGTCATTGAGCAGAGTTAACTTACCACATCTGAAAGCAGTCATATTTTTCTTCCCCCTTTTTTGAAATACATATCCCTTAGATCTGTCTCTTAGCTAAAATGTCACTACCTTAGAGAAACCATCCCTGACCATCCTAAGTGGCACTCATCTATCCTCCAATCACGTTGCCCAAATACCTGTTTATTTTTATAGCCCCTTTCACTGTTTGAAATTATATTATTCATATTAAGAATTACTAATTACTTGCAAATTACTAATTATTTACACTTGTCATTCCCTCCCCCACGCCCAATACTATCACTTTCAGAAGACACACTCCAAGAGATTAGGGTCTTCTTAACTCTCTTGTTCACTATGATTCTGGCACCCAGTAAAGACCTGGCACATTGTCAGTGACAATAAATAACAGCTAAATGAATGAATTAATGGATGAGATGCAAAGTAAAATCAAGAAAGACATGCTGGTCTGGATTATCCCCACCCTCTAAGACTATCACAGTAGCAGCACTTTCTCTCCTGAGGAAATCTCCAGAACACACTAGAGCTACCTCACAGTAGTCCTTCTCAATTGTGGAGGCGGGAATGATTCTACCCCCAGGATATATTTGACAATATGTGGGGAAAAAACTTCCTTGTCACAACTAGGGAGGGGAGGGAATATTATCTGCATCTAGTAGAGACCAGGGATGCTGCTAACTTTCTACAACATACAAGTCAGTCCTAGATGGCAAAGAATCACCTGGTCCAAAATCTCAATAGTGCTGAGGCTGAGGATCTATGTTTTACAGTGTTCACTTGGGCCTGAGTTTTAACATCTACTATTGTAGGGGCAATGTGGAATGAGAAATGTCTTTATTATTATTATTATTATTGTAAGTTCCCATTATTTAGTAAATAGAAAAAGAACATTATTGTGAAATTTATGGATGCCAAGGGGGAAACAGCAAAGAGTCCTCACTGTATGTTACGGGGTAAAAATACAATACATCATTGGTAGATATTTTCCAGGGAACCTTAATAACAACAATTTAAAATATTCCAACTATCTGTCTACCATGGGACAGATAGTTCTTTCTTTTGTCTTCTGCTTCTACACTGTGATCTTTTGGTATTTCTTGGGGTTCCTCTCAATTCAGAGAAAAAAACTATGGCATGAATTTTTTGATTTACTGCCCCCACCAAATAGGTACCATTCATAAAGTAGCTTTAGCAAAGGATCACTCTGGCCTAATTGCTATGTAGTTTGAACAAAACAGAAATCTACTTTATTTGAGGAAGGGAAAGGATTGAGTATCATTAGAAGAAACAAAAAGCATTAAGTCAAGGAATTCAGGAAACATGTACTGGTGTTAAAGACAATGGTGAGAAATGGATGAAATAAAGAGGAGAAAGCTGAAGAGGGTTCATACCCTCATGGTCACAAGAGCAATGTCAACAGAGAACAGAATAAAGTTCACAAAATGATGGTGCAGTTGAGATGGAACTGCCTTCCTCAGGCCCTCCACCTCCTTATACTGATCCTCGGCCACCTGTCTATGCTCATACAGGTCCAGCTCTTATTCAGGATGGGAGGGACCAGTTGTGTTTATAATTCAGACTTTCTGGACTTTAGAAAATTAACCCAGTGCATATATGACATGCTACAACCTCCACTCTCAGTGGAATCTGAAGCATTATCCTATAACCAAGCACCTTTACATTTGGCAGCCAAACATACGAATATTCACATCAGGGATGAGAAACAGTAACTATAAATAGCTTCATATTAGTTATGAAAATATTTTAGTTCTTAGACTTCCTGGATTCCAAAAATGAAATTTCAGAATTCCATATAATAGTGTGAGGCGAGACAGATGCCAACAACATAAATTGCTATTATTGCCAGTTTGGAAGAGAGATGGAAATAGAGCTGGAAAAAAATTGACAGGCAATGGACAAAGGGTAAAATAAGGAATGAACGTGGGTTACCATTCCTCTGAGCTGGAGAACTTCTTATGTGCCTCGGGGCTTGTTTCTTTCTAGCCAGCTGACAATAGAAGCCAATGAAAATAAATTCCAATTTATGAATTCACACACTTCAGCAGTCCTACTGTGGACTAGCTCTATATGAAAGGAAGTTGAAGGTGAGAAATGGAGATAGGGCCCCTGCTGATTCTGCTTGCTACCTGGGTGTTTTCCTGTGCATTGTTGCAACCAAAGGGAGATGGCCAGGTACAAGGGAGGTATCAATATGGGTCAAATTCAATTTAACAAAAGATGGCATAAGAGTCAGAAGATAACATTAAGAGATGCTATCTCACAATGCAAACACAGATTTTGTGCAGAGTATGAGACCACGGGTGACTTGATTCATGTGTGC
Organism: Mustela lutreola; assembly: GCF_030435805.1. Lineage (NCBI taxonomy): Eukaryota > Metazoa > Chordata > Mammalia > Carnivora > Mustelidae > Mustela > Mustela lutreola. Next base: position 39,668,898 of record NC_081298.1, on the reverse strand, counting down.
GCGTGCATTATCTGTTCTTCCCAATGGGCATGTATCACTTATATAACTGCAATTTGCTTCCATGAGCTTTTTTCTTTCAGTTAATGATCTAGCAATTGAAAAATAAAAAGAAGTTATATCAGAAAATCCAGCTACTCTCATAATTAAAACAACAAAAAGTCTTGCCCAGGAAAAGCTACCCTAATGCTAAAGAAAGAAAAATGAAAAAACAAATTAAAGTTATTTAGATCTTATTATCTGGGTAGATTTATCACAATTCAAATTTAATATTAGTACAAAAAGAACCATTGAAAACAATGAACCCATAGTTACACTCTCTGACATAAAATAATAATTTAATGCCAGATATGTCTTGAATATTATTCTAAACACAAAACTACAGCAACTGTTCTTCAGGCTTAGGATTTCCATTAAATAGGATAAAGTAGTAATTATAATTATAGTGGAACTAATTAATTTAATTGGTGGTGACAATATAGTTGATGTTTACTATTTGCTCTAAAAGTATGTGGCACTGTTGTAAGCATGCTACATATATTTTCTTAAACAGTTTCCCCAAAAGTCCTATGAGGAGTATGTATTATTGCCTCAATTTTGGACATGAGAAAACTGGGCTTAGAAGTCAGGTTACTTGCTCAAGTCACTCCTATTGTAATAGTAGAGTTGAGACCCAGCTATATTTATTTTTCTTAATATAAAGCCCATTTTTCAAACTACTGTGGTATATTTTTACTTAAATGAATATAGAAAAGATATTGACAGTTAAATTCATTTGTTTACATTTAGGAAGCATCTCAGTATTATTCTAGGCCATGCTTAGAAACAGTAACAAGTAGGTAATCTATTTACAACCCTAAAATTACTTTCTCATGGGGTATCCTTGTGAAGTGAATAAATTTTCATCTTATTATCTTTAGGTAATATGACTGACTAGAAAACACAAACACATACATAAGCACACATGTGTAATATTACAAATAGGTATATTCTATATTACCTACAGGTACTGTTGCCTTATTGCTTTTCTTTAAAGTCTGACAATCCTGGGCGCCTGGGTGGCTCAGTGGGTTGGGCCACTGCCTTCGGCTCAGGTCATGATCTCGGAGTCCTGGGATCGAGTCCCGCATCGGGCTCCCTGCTCAGCGGGGAGCCTGCTTCCCTCTCTCTCTCTCTCTCTCTGCCTGCCTCTCCATCTACTTGTGATTTCTCTCTGTCAGATAAATAAATAAAATCTTTAAAAAAAAAAAAAAAGTCTGACAATCCTTTTAGTTTTGGTATTTCAAAAATTTAAAGAGGTAATTATTAGAAAAGTAATTATATTAAGGCAAAGAGTCAAAATTCAGTTGACAATTCTTTAAAAAGAAATTTGAAAAATAAATTTTATAAAGAATCAGAAGACATTAAATCTATAACAAATAAGTACATTCCTGAACAAATGTTCTAATAGGTACTGGAAAAATTAAATTAAAAGAGGCTTCACAGGGGTGCCTGGGTGGCTCAGTGGGTTAAAGCCTCTGCCTTCAGCTCAGATCATGGTCCCAGTGTCCTGGGATTGAGCCCCGCATCATCGGGCTCACTGCTCAGTGGGGAGCCTGCTTCCTCCTCCCTCTGCCTGCCTCTCTGCCTACTTGTGATCTCTGTCTGTCAAATAAATAAATAAAAATCTTAAAAAAAAAAAAAGAGGCTTCAGAATATAGTATTAACTCTGTGAAACTTAGTGTCAGAAAACCTAATTTATAGTCTATGCTTCCCCCTTTCATAGGCTGAATTTTGTTCCCTATAAAAGATCCTGAAGTCTAACCCTAGGTAAATATGGATACAATTTTGGAAGTTGTGTTTTTATAGATAATCAAGTTAAGACTCAAGAGAGTGGGTCTCAGTCCAATATGATTGGTGTGCTTATATAAAGAAGACATTTGGACACAGAGAACACTAGAAGCTTAGGAAATGGGCTTGAAACAGATTCCTCCTCAGCCCTCAGAAGTAACCAACTCTGCCAACACCCTGATTTGATATTTCTGACCTCTATAAGTATGACACAAAAGTTTTCTCTTGCTTAAGCCACCCATTTATGGTACTTTGTGACAGCAACCCCAGGAAACTAATATACTCCCTAACTAGCTATTTGGATTAAATCCAATTTTATAGTCTTCAATCTTTGTACTATGAATTGGAGAAGGTAACATGTGTCATAGTTATCTTCACTGGGTTTTTTGAGAAGCAAGGGTGCAAGTGAACACAGTATAGCATTATGCAGATACGTGTGTGATGAAGGCACATTCAGACAGAGATAAAGTGGAATGCCCAATAAGGATTTAGTCCAAAATGATAGCAGCTTATCCACAGGTAGATGTAGAGACAATGATTTACCTGGCCTCCTGAAGGTTATCTCCTTAGTCATACAAATGTGAGGCATCAATGTCACCAAGGACGCCATTTGCTCAGACCCTTAATCCTCCGGGAAGAAACAATCTAGGCTTGCTCCCTAAGATTCAAAGTTTGGGAGATCTATTAAAATGGGTCAAGATGACGTCCACCAAAACTTTGTGTCAGGAAAGAACAATAAGATACTGAACTAAAACTGCCTTGAGGAAAGAGAGCACATCAACTAGGGGCTTCAGTTTGGACATAGGAATGCATTTAAGAGATGATTTCAAATTGTGATTTCTATAGAAAGCTCTTCTCAACTCAGATACCCTGCTATAAGGCCATCCTGCTTCAGGGAATAATGATTAGACGCAAAAAATGTGAACAAAAAGAGCTGTACATTAGGTATCCCTTTGAGCCCAAGAGGGACCACTTCTACCTACAAGGGTAATCAGGGAATAAATATTAGCTTCAGGATTGTGCAAGGTAAGTCTACTACAGCAATAACGTGTGGCAGCCAAAACAACAATAAGAACGAATAACTCAACTCAAATGTGTTCTCTGCAGGCAGCTAGAAGGTAGAATGCTTCCCCTTTAGATTTAGCAAGATTCAGTGATCCTGAATAATTAGGGAGGAATAGAAAATCTTAGGAAGGAGACACTAAATTCCTTGCCATTACTATATGTAATTGCTTGAGGTATTAATTTGACAAACAAAGAAATGTGACCATTCTCAGGCCAAACTCAAAATATCGTAGAGACCCCATATGGCACCCAAGTCACAAGAAGTGTGGATTAGGGTCCAGTGGCCAGTGATGGTAGATAAGATACCTAAGGTAAGAGAGCCTAGAAAGGGTCAGAGAGAAGCTGTTCTTGATTGTCTTCCAATTGCATCAGGAGGCCTGAGGTTAGAACTTATTGACATGAAGGGCTTAGAAACAAGGAAGTCTAAGCAGTAAGGGAATTTCAATAAAAAGATGACCCAGAACATAGTCTTAATTCTGCAACCCACTAACTGTGAGATCTTGTCTAAGTCACTTAAAGTAGATACAGCTCAATTTCCTCATCTGTAAAATATCGATGGTAATAATGCTTTCTGCATGGGATTATGGGCATCAAAAGAAATAATGCCTATGAAAACACCATGCCATCTGAAAAATGTCAAGCTAATACTATCAATTATTATTACTAACATGGGAAAATAGTCCAGTAAAACCTCACATCAAGGGGCACCTGGGTGGCTCAGTGGGTTAAAGCCTCTGCCTTCGGCTCAGGTCATGATCTCAGGATCCTGGGATAGAGCCCCGCATCAGGCTCTCTGCTCAGCAGGGAGCCTGCTTCCTCCTCTCTCTCTGCCTGCCTCTCTGCCTACTTGTGATCTCTCTGTCAAGTAAATAAATAAAATCTTAAAAATAAAAAACAAACAAAAACCTCACATCAAGGTAATGATGACCTATTTTTCTTCTTAATCATCCTTCTTTTATTAGGAATTTAAACAACTTTAGAAGAATCTGATAAACATGAGACTCCAAGTATTAGCTCATGCCAAAATTCTGAAATTTCATTGTTTAAACATGAGAATACATCGGTTTTCCATTGCAAAAGCTACCCATTCCTCTTTCAAAGAGATATTAAGAATGGAAAATAATCTCTGCAAGTCACCACGCCTGTTACAGGCTATCGTTCAGGACCGAACTTGAGGAAGAACAAAAATTACTATTTTCTCCAACTTCTTTGTTGTAACTGGTACCATCATCCACAACTATCCAAACTGCAGTTTCTTTCTATATATTGCAAACTAATCAGCAAAAAAATTCCCAATAATTTATTATATATTCTCTTCCTTTTCAGAGAAAATAAAACTTTTATGAATGATAAAGTAAAATCAGAAAAGCCATTGTCCTTTCAACTAGAGGCTTAAACTCTAGTAGTGATATTTGTTGTCTCTTATTCTGTAATTAGGTAATGCTGGTCTGTCTTTGGTACTGAGGAATTAAGGATCATTTCTTTTCCTCTCACACTGTATTTCTATTAAATCAGTGGGACATAATCATTTATAACATGAATGTATACATAAAGATATCAAAGGGCCTTGAATATTTTCATAGGCCCTTTGTTCATTAACTTAGCAAGGGAGGGAAGACTTGACGAATGAATTTATTTAACTTTTCAATTTTTAAGGAATAATTGAGTAGTGCTGAGAAGTATAGAAAAGTCATAAGAAGGAGATAATTTTGCAGGGTGGATGTCAATTTTTCTTTACAGCTATTACAAGTTTTAGGTGAAATCTTCGTTACAAAGCTCATTTATAAACACCGGTTAGCCTATGGATAGAAATACATCAGTGTTGCAAATAGAATCAGTTTAATTCACCAACTTAATGAACAACGTTCTATGTGCCATGTACCCAGCTTGTTCCTGAGGACACAGGAATGGATAAAATGCAATCCAGGGGGGCAACTGGGTGGCTCAGTGGGCTAAGTGGCTACCTTTGGCTCAGGTCATGATCCCAGGGTCCTGGGATTGAGCCCCACATAGGGCTCCCTGCTCAGTGGGGAGCCTGCTTCTCCCTCTCTCTCTCTGCCTGCCACTCTCCCTACTTGTGATCTCTCTCTCTGTCAAATAAATAAATAAAATATTAAAAAAAAAAAGAAGATGCAATCCATGTTCTTAAGAGGTTCTGAGGGTCTAGTAAGAGACAGATGTGTAAATATAAATAGTTAAATACTGTGTGAGAAGCTTAACCACATAGGACAGAGGTAGCCCAAAAAAGGAAATCATTAACTATTTAGGAAAGAGGTGTTAGAAAAATACTATTGGGTGAAGGAATATGTATGTTGGTTTTTAGTTTATCTTAATTGACATAAACTAGAAATCAGCTGGCCAATGAATCAATTAAGAAAAGGGATGGGGAAAGTATCACGGCTCACACACTAGAAGAGGTTTAAGGGATCTAATTTAATAGTGATGGCCAAGACTACATTATGATTTTCATGGACCTAAGCCACTTTTGTGCCATAAATTTTTTTTAATGACTTTTTGTTTATTTATTTGACACACAGAGGGAGAGGGGGAGAGAACGAGAGAGAGGGAACACAAGCATGGGGAACAGGAGAGGGAGAAGCAGGTTTCCCACTGAGCAGGGAGCCCAATGCGGGCCTTGATCCCAGGACTCTAGGATCATGACCTGTATGGAAGGCAGACATTTAATAAATGAACCACCCAGGCACCCAATTTTTTAAAAATTATATTTTATTTATATTAATATGTAATATTATTTATATAATTTATATTAATTAATCAATATAAATTATATTATATATTAATATGTAATATTATTTCTATTTTGGTATAAAGATAAATATATCGTCATATATTAAACATTTTATTTAACTCAAAAGTTTAATTTTTCCATCTGATTTTAAAAGAAATTAGAACATTTTTGTGGGCCCCTAGAAAGTATTGGGGGTTCTCTACATTGTATCTACTCCACCTCATGGATGTTCGCCCTTGGGTTTAATTTTTATGAGTCAACACAATATAGGCATTTCACACTATGACATTTCACTCTCTACAACTCTGTGTTTACAGATGGGGAACCCTGGATTCAGAGGGGTAAGGAATTTTCTCAAGGTCACACAGTTAACAAGCCAGGAAGCTCAGATTTAAACTGAGCATTTGGAGTTGATCCAAAGCCTGTATACTTTCTTCTGCCATGTCAATTTCCTATGCAATACACAAGTACCATAGGAGCAAGGAAATGGGTATGTGTGGAAGCAAATGGAATGTGTCTGGACCACATAAGCTTTAGAAATAGGACTATAACAGAAAAGGCTACATTCATACATATGCAATAACAAAATGACACATGTTCTGGAGTAGGTGTCAATATCAAGGTAACATGGACTAATGGTTAAATCTAGCTTTACAAATGGTATTTAATTTCTCTGAGCCTTCATTTCCTCATCTGTAAAATGGTGATAATACAATGTCATGATGTTAGTTTAAAAATTAAATTATTTAGCACTTGAATAGTACTTGGAATTGTGTCTGGCACAGAGTAAAAACCTAATAAAAGCTAATTATTTTCATAATTTTTTTGTTTTTAGAACTTCTTACAATATATAATTGAAAAAATTAAAGTACTACTTGTATTTTCTTTCCTTTTGGAGTTTTCACAATATAGTAACAAATAAATGTACACAGTCTCCTATTACAATTTTTAACTAAAATGATGTCTTAATGCAATCCCAGAATGTCAGAGGTGGATATGGAACTGGTACTATTTTTCCCATTTTAAAGCTGAGAAAATAAGCTATAGAAATATTAAGTGATTTGATTGACAGCTGAAAGTTTTTTGGGTTTAGTCTATGGAAGATGATGCCCCTGCCACATTTTCAAAACTTAATCATTGGCTCTTGAAAATATTAATTAATATTAATTCTTTTTATTTTAAAGATTTTATTTATTTATTTGACAGACAGAGATCACAGACAGGCAGGGAAGCAGGTAGAGAGAGAGGAAGAGAGGCTCCCCGCTGAGCAGAGAGGTCTTGATCCCAGGACCCTGGGATTTTGACCCGAGCTGAAGGCAGAAGCTTTAACCCACTGAGCCACCCAGGCGCCCTAGATATTAATTTCTTAACACATCTGTCCTATCCAGACAGTGTGGTGAACTCAATATTTGAGTTTCTCCTACTCTCTAGGCTCTTAATTCCAAGCGACTACTGAAAATGTCAACCTCTATGTACTTTCAACACCTTAACTCAGCTCACAGCCCTACTCCTGTTTCAGTGATAGCTATCTCTGTCACTGGTACCACCTTCCTCCTCATCACATGGAGTCAAAACTCAGCTCATCCTGAAAACCTCCTCTGTTCTCCTCCCAAGTGAGGCCAGTGCCAAGTCATGTCAATTCCTCACCCACAGTGCCTCTTGCATCTGTTCCCACCTCTCCATTACTAATGCCACTGCCTGCTCCACTCAGGACTTTATTAAATCTGCTCCTCATCATTATAATTCAGCTACTGCCTCCTGACACATAGCACATGGCTCTGCCTCCAATCTCTCCACATTCTAAGTCACACTATGCACTGCTGCTGAAAGAATCTTCCTGCAGATAAGAATCCACACAGCTCGGTTTAGCAACGTAGGCTCTCTATGATCTGGTTTCAGCCTATTTGTAGAAATCCTTATCTCCTTCTTATGCAGCTCATATCCAGTCAAATGGGAATACTGCACAATATGTCCAGCATGTTCTGACATTTGTGACTTTCCTCCCACTATTTCACTATTTGGATGTCTTTTACTCCATTTATGTTTATCAGAATGCTACTTGCCCTCCAAAGCTCCAATCAAATGGACCATCTTCCAATAATCTTTCTCCTATCTCCCACCAGTTCTCTCCCCACTTCTCACCATCCCTGTCCTCAATGCTTCAATTGATCATTGCAACTGATTATTCATTTTAGTGGTACTCAACCTAAGTGTCATATCTGCTGGAAGCTTTTGCCACCCAGCCTCCACCCCCTCCTAATCTTTCCAGAGTTCTTTTCCTCATATCTTTATTACTGTGCTTAATACACAGATGTATAACTATTTGGGAATGCCGGAACCCTTCTAGATGGTAAATGCCTCACTCTGAAACATCTAGTACACCTGCTGTGGCCTTTGACACAAATACATGTTCTTTTAATCAATATATATATATATATATATATATATATAAATCAATACAGCTAGCCCCATTTATATCTATATTTTGTCTTAAACTTTTAAACATATATTCAAAGCTAGAAAAATTATCCTACTGACATAATACAAATACAATGAAACTGTGCTTAGAGTATAACTTTTCTTCTATAATACCGATGATTATGTGCTGTAATTCTTCATCTTTTAGGACATCTGGGTGGCTCAGTTGGTTAAGCATCTGCCTTTGAGTCAGGTCATGGTCCCAGGGTCCTAGGATCCAGCCTTGCATCATTTTCCCTGCTGGCAGGAAAGCTGCTTCTCCTTCTCCTCTCCACTTACGTGCTTTCCCTCGCTCTCTCAAATAAATAAATAAAATCTTTATATATTTAAATATATCAAATATTATTGTTTGTTTATTTATTTGACAGAGAGGTAGAGAGAGCCAGAGAGCACAAGGAGGGGAATGGCAGAGGAAGAAGCAGCCTCCCCACTGACCAAGGAGCCTGATGCAGTACTCGACCCCAGGCCCCTGGGATCATGACCTGAGCCAAAGTATCTTAACTGACTGAGCCACCCAGGTACCCCTTAAAAAAAATCTTAAAAAAAAAAAATCCTCATCTTTTGACCTAGTCCAACATTTGTGGTCTGTGTCATAGCACCACAGAGAACATGTATGACAGGAAACTGCAGGGTAATAGGAAGTCTGAAATCCCTTGTTACAGGCATTTGCTACACCTTAAACTCATCTCCCTACTACATTGCTTCATATGCACTTAGACTATCAGGAAAACTTTATAATAAATAAATTCTACCATTTTCACAGTAAGTATCCATAGTAAAAATTCTTAATTAACATATAAATCAATTAATATATATAGTTTCTCCAGAGAAATGTTGGTTAAACTAATATGAAAAAATAAGAATTCAGAATATAAGCAGAATATACTTAAGCACTGGACATAAAAATTTTTATTATCATCATGAAATTATATTCAATACTTCCATTATTATTTTTTAAAGTCACACATTGTAGGACTTAATACTCCTACTTAAATAATAGCAGAAGTATTAGAATATTCATACTGGAAGTCAATATGAAATCCTAAGAAGATAAATACTTGTGAAAAAATGGTTATTGTGAATGCAAAAATATATAAAGGAAAGAGTGGGCTTTTGTTCTACTAGAAATATCAGGGGCACATGGGTGGCTCAGTCAGTTAAGTGTCAGACTCTTGATTTTGGCTCAGGCCATGATCTCATTATGATGTCAAGCCCTGCATCCAGCTCTGTGGTGGGCATGGAGCCTTCTTGAGATTCTCTCTCTCCCTTGCCCTCTGTCCTTCCTCCCCCCAACCACCCAACTCATGCTCTCTCTCTCTCTCTCTCTCTCCCTCTCAAAATAATATAATAAGCAAGTAGAAATTTTTTAAAAACTTAGAAGTATCAGAAGAAATACAACAGAAACTTGCATATAGCTTAAGGAAAATGGTCTTAGAATTCTCCCATCCAAGTACTAACCAGGCCCGACCCTGCTTAGCTGGTCTTAGAATTCTTAATACAATCATGAGGTTTTAGTGAGTCTGCTGATGAACGTGCTACATGCATAAATGCTTTTGGGAACATCCATATGTTTGATTGTAATGTTCATTACTTTTAAACTCTAATTAAAATAAACTTCCAACCTGGAGCTGGAAGCCCTTACTGGAGGCTGAAAGGAAGCAAACAAAGAGAGAGAAGCACAGATTTGTTTATGTTGAAGACCTCTGATAAGAAGAGTATATATTTTTTTTGTCAAAACAGAGTACAAACGTAGTTGCCAGAGGGGGGACAATGGAGAATGGATAAAATAGATAAAAGAGATTAAAAGATACAAACTTCCAGTTATAAAATAAATAAGCCACAGGGATGAGAAGTACAGCATAGGGAAATAGTCAATAATATTGTAGTAACTTTGGATGGTAATTACACTTATCATGGTGAACATCTGTGATGTAAATTGTCTAACCATCATGTTATACACCTGAAACTAATACAATATTATATGTCAATTATATTTCAGTTGCAAAAAAGAAGAGTATATTTTAAACACTCCTATTTAGATACAGCCATAGTATAACAACACACCTGAGCATAAAGTTCATAGATGACACCAAAGTATAAGTTCTAAAGACACAAAATCTCTAATTTATGTTAATGTCAGTGAATATTATATAATTGGGTACAACTTCTCTATTTCTTATTAGAATTGCAAAATTTGAAATATATAAACTGGAAATAATTTAAGGAAACTTTAAAAACAAAATAAAAAAAAAGGAAAGAAAGAAAATGAAATGAGAGACAATTGGATTTTGCCACATATGAAGTAAAAGCAACAAGTAAGCTAATTATAGCCTCTCCCCTAAGTGTGATTATCCCTAAGGCTAGTGAATAATGAACGAGATTTCATTTCAGCCAACTTTCCTTCTCTATTTTCCTTAAAACAAAATAGTTGGGTAATCCAGTTCCTTAATGTTAGAAGGTTAATTTTCCAAGCAGATCTTCCAAAATGATTCCAGGTTTTAAGATGACAAGTTTCTTGATATTTTTCACATGTTTTTTGAGAGTTAAATAAGCATTTCCAAGTCAACTTACTCTTTGGTACTCTTCCCTATTTCTTTAAAAACACTACTGTTTTTGGAAATTAAAACATTCAGAAAAGCTTTGTGATGAAATGAAAAGCCAAGAACAACAAACTGCTCTCATTCCCATATAACACTTACTTGGTTTCAATCAAGTGTTTACACAGTAATTTATTTACACAGTAATGGAAATATATCCACTGTGTGTAAGCACTAGTGATGCAATTTCATCAAGAACTCATCACTTACATCCCCTCAGAGAGAATAAAACTGCAAAAAGTATTCTTCAAATGCAATGCCTTTTGCAGACCATATTTCTGAGGCCAAATAAACATTTTTAAAAGATGACACTTCAGTATAAATTTCTGCATAAAGTACAGTGACATTTAAAACCATGGTGCCAGGGGCACCTGGGTGTCTTAGTCGGTTAAACAGCTGCCCTTGGCTTGGGTCATGATCCCAGGGTCTTGGGATTGAGTCGTGCATTGGGTTCCCCACTCAACAGAGAGCCTGCTTCTCCCTCTCCCTCTGCTTGCCGCTCTGCCTACTTGTGCTCTCTATCTCTCTGTCAAATAAATAAACATCTTAAAAAAATAGACAGATAGATAAAACCATGACACCAAACAGCAAATTTCAAATCATAATAATTTATATGATGGAAATAATTCTGAATGTGAAATGTTCAAATGATAACAGGTTGCACATGTGAAGGGCTTTACAGATCACAAATCACATTTACAATCACATCTCATTTGATTCTCCAAAGAATCCAACAAGCAGGTATTATTAACTCCATTGTTGAAATGAGCAAACTGAATCTTAGAGACACTGAACAACTTGCCTAAAGTCACAGCTTAACAAGTGTATGATCAAGGGAATCAAACCTGGGTCTTCAGATTCCAATTTCTTTACATTCTGCTACCTCTAAAAGTTTAAGCCTAACAACCAAAATGTACACATAGTCATAATAATTTGGCAATTTTACTGGTGAAATAGGATAGGTAGAAGTACTAAAGGAAAACAAATGTATTGAAAGAAGACAGAAACTCCATTTTTCCACAGACAGCAGTCATAAATTTTATAAAGTAACTAACTGACAGGAAGGGGAAAAAAATCTCATTCAAGAAAATCAGCACTCAATAATAATTTTAGTTAAGTCACAGGTGCTCATCCCTTCTGTGAGGCTGAGGTTTGTCACTTTGTTTAATTACTATCATCTCAGGAGGCCATCATCTGAATGGACAGCAAGGGAGAGATGGAGAAAAAAATATAAATAATCATTACAATGTGTGAGAATCACATTTATGTGTTGTATGGCAAAATTTCCCTGTGAAATAGTTTTTCTTTAGTCATATCTAGTTATTTGGGAATAGACATGGAAAAGGAGGCAAACTATGTTGAACTAAGGTGGAACTTGATAATAGAATATGAGACAAACAAGGAGATGAGGATATTTGATCAGGAGTTGTAATGATAGATCATGGAATCTAAGTTAGAGGGAAGTGAAAACAGGTAAGGCTGATGTATAGTGAGAAGGTGGTGGACCCAATAGATTAGTTCTCTCAAAAAGGTCAAGTGATTGTAATGGAGCTACCAGAGCAAATGAACTAATGGTCAAACCGTAGTGTATTACTACTACTAAATGAGATTCAGGGATGATGCAATTTCTAGTGACAAAGGGCTCACAGTGTGATGGAGAAAAAAGTAAACACTGGTGAAAAGGTAAGACATTAAGAATCAAGTTTTCTCAACTGGAACTCAAAGAGACCTCTAGATAGGTGCTAAAGTCACTTATGATGGTGTTAGGAATAGGGACAGAGACTGCGTCAGGAGTTTGATTCTTCAATTACAGAAAGAGGACAAGAAAGATGACCTGTTTTATCATCAAAAAAGCAGGTATAGATCATGATTCAAATTTTAATCCTGTACTTGTGACCAAAAGTGTATGTAAACCACAGAAGAATGAGTAAGACAGATGAGTGAATTTGTGCCATTAAATAAAGGAAATTCCTTTCCCATCCAATCACTTTCCACTTTTAAAAGGAAAGGCAAGATAGGAACAATATTTATCACCTGTTATTTAACATATGGTTAGGACAAATCAGTTCCTGTATATTTCACACAAGGTAAAACTTCTTTTACATTATACTTCTCAAAGGTACTGGAAGTCTTCAAATTTTTGTTAGAAATTTCAAATATTTTTTGGAAAGCCAGAAGTGCCATCTATAATATTAAACTCATTCAAATAAAGGATTTGATCTTTAATGGGAAAATCTGACTTTCCCAATAAAGATGGAAACTCCTCCCTAAAGTAAAATAGGGATGTTTGTTGTTACTGGAAAAAAAAAAAAAAAAAAAAAAAAACCTGTTAATAAAAAATCAAAATATATGTTTGACATAGAATTCTTTAATTTGGTTCTGGTATAGAATATAAATGTTACATAGACACATATAAGTATATGACTTTCAACAGAACAGCGTTTTCACTGCTAGTATGTATGTATGTATGTAAAACATTTCTGAGAGCAATTTGATGATATGTAGTAAGAACCTTAAGAAGTACATAACATTAGGGATGTCTGGATGGCTCAGTTAGTTAAGCATCTGCCTTTTGCTCAGGCCATGATCCTAAGACCTTTGGACTGAGCCCTACATTGGGCTCCCTGCTCATGGGAGAACCTTCTTCTCCCTCTCCCTCTGCTGCTCCCCTTGCTTGTGCTCTCTGTCTCTCAAATAAATAATTAAAATCTTAAAACAAAAACAAAAACCAAATAAAGAAAAAAAGAAGTACATAGCATTTGACAGAGCAACTCTACTAGTAATTCATCCTGAGAAGAAAATAAGACATACACACAAAGATGTGCTTATAAGGATGTTACTCATGATTATGTATACTATGAATGATTAGAAACACAAATTGTGAATTAAGTAAATTCTAATATAGTCATAGACCAAAAAACTTGGCTATCATTAAAAATGAAAATGGAGGGCGCCTGGGTGGCTCAGTGGGTTGAAGCCTCTGCCTTCGGCTCAGGTCATGATCCCAGGGTCCTGGGATCTAGTACTGCACCAGGCTCTCTGCTCAGCAAGGAGCCTACTTCTTCTTCTCTCTGTCTGCCTGCCTCTCTGCCTACTTGTGATTTCTATCTGTCAAATAAATAAATAAAATATTTTTTAAAATGAAAATGGAATCTTATATTTATAAGAATTTATATTATATTATAAATTAAATTATATTATATTTTAATATTTTATATTATATTATAAATTATATCATATTATATTATAAATTATCTTATAAATATATTTATAAGAATTTATATTTATAAGAATCTTTATATTTATATTAATTTAATTTAATAATTAATCTAATAAATTAACATTTGTTCATTTAAATGTATGGATTAAATGGATTAAATGAACAAAACTGAATACAAAATGATACATATGATTTTACCCATTTTTATGAATATGTGTCTGCTATTAGTATGTCTGTAGTCCTACAGGGAAAAAAAAAATCCAGGAAAGGTATATAATTTAAAAAAAAAATGTAGTCTGAGATACTAATTTCTCTGGTCTATTTTCAAACTTTTCCACAAAAAAATATACATTGCATGTGTATTTATTTCAGAGAGAAAAGTATAAAATACTGTATTATCTTAAGGTTTAGCTCTAAATTATTTTACTTAAACTGTCAGATAGTTGGCAGATATCTAAAATTTTTTTAAAATAATATATATATATACATATATATTTGGTTGTGAAAAAGGACTAGAAGTTGTTTATTAGTTTTTCTCCCAAAGCATCATTCTCCATATTTGAATAAACCCATAAATTCTTCATAAGTTCTTCTTTTTTTCCTTTTAAAATAAGTGGACCAAAGCCAATCATGTGAGAGAGAATTTAAAAGATCACAGATGAATACTAGTCAGAAGAAAAAAGAAAAAACAAACTACAGAAATGAAAAAGGAGGGAGTGGAGGGTAGAAAAAAGTCAGCAGAAGTACTCCCTACCTCAATTTCTTACCGTTCCCCTGGGCAAAGTTATTTTCTCCTTCTCTGTGTTCCTACTATCTTCATTTGCATACCTTTAATACCCTTTACCAAGTCTTATTTATTATTTCCTTACCTGTTTGAAAATCTCAGTCTCTCAGAGCTTCTGTTCTAGCCTTATCTCCTAGCTTCATGCTTGGAGATAAAGATGCTTATGAAAATTGTCTTTGGGGGATGGAAGTATTGAAATGAATTGAAAACTGCTTTTCTTACCCCATTTTTGGAAGTCAACAACTCTATATTCATAATGTCTAGTTAGGTTAAAAACCAAAAAAAAGTAATTAATAAAAAATATGATTTCAACATAATTGCATCCTTTTTAAAAATACTATAGATACATACAATTCTGGAAAGATACAACTAATGTTAATAATAGCAGGATATTTGGCATCTACATAAATTTATAAAGGAAAAAATTAGTTAATACACATAAAGTTGGTGAAATTGATTGCTTATATAAATGACTTCTTTGGCACAAATGTCATACACTTTGTTTTTCTGCTGTGTGTCCAAAAAATAAATAAATAAATATTAAGAACATAACGTTTTCCCAAAGATGCTATCATGATCCTACTTATTCTTAGCTTTTCCAAATCACATTTGTTTTGCCACCACAAAGCTGTAAATTAAAGCAACTATAATGCAAAACTACTAAGTCTGTTAATTATATTCCTTATTCCTTCTTCACTCACTTGCCTCACCTTGTTTTATTCTTAATTCACACTGCATATAAACACCAATAAAGTACAAATCAAAATGTTACTTGCACGTACACATCTCATTACCTACAATCCATACTTTTTTAAAATATCTGCCTTTTGCAAGAAATCTAGTCAATATTTTCCCCTAATCAAGCAAGAAAACTAGTAAGAGAATACATAAATTATAATAAAAAACAATAATATGTTTTACGAAACAACTTAGAATAGTTTTAACATTTTACTCTTGGAAGACATCACTGGTATATTTAGTAGCTGACATGGTAGAGAAATAGTTTCAGATAACATTAAATATACCTTCAACTTTTTAATCTGAAAAAAAAATTATTCTCATATGCTAATTTATGTCTCTAAAATAAAATTTCAATCTAATATTTTGCCATCATTAATACACTGAGCAATGCTGACCATAACAATTATCTAAAATCATTTACCTATCTCAAACTATCCCAGTAATGTTTTAGGATCATGGAAAGTCAGAATTTAAGGAAGGACTTGCCAGCACTTAATTTTCTAACCATGAAAAAACATTACAGTTAAAGAAACTATAAACAGAAAGAAACATTTTAATTTATTCTGTTTACACTAGAAAAAATAAAGTATTGTGTAACCTATTAAGATTGAGATGGATCTGCTAAAACTACTGCTAATAAATGATGCTTATGCACACAATAAAAGTAATCTGTCTAAAAGATGGGAAATTAAAATACCCAGAGACACTTAAGAATATACATTTCCTCTGTATTATAATTTCCCTTCTTTTAGCAGGCCAAGTCAAATGTCCCAAAGTTCCTGGAACACAACGACTATATCATGAGCTACTATTCTTGCCTTTGTTGTTAGGCAAGTTAGGCAAGAATAGTAGCTTTTGTTTATTTTTATCCTTGATTTATTGAGTTGCTTCTTCCTATTCAGCCTAGCCATGGAACAGACATAACTAAACTTCTAAAATACAGAGGGCTTTGTATCACCTTCTCCTTAAAATATCCCTCATGGCTCTCTCTTACCAACAAATTTCATATTTTTTGGCTCAGTATTTAAGGAACACCAAAGCAATAAAACAAACAAAAGCAAAAATGAAAACAAACTATATTGTGATTCCCCAACAAATAAAATTGAATGTGCAGTCATGCCCTTCTTCATTCCTATTTGCCATGGCCTTCCATACCCAGCTCCCTCTATCCAGAAAGTGTCCCTTTCTTTGGTCTGCTCAACGATTATCTCCTACCTTCACATTCAGTCTAGATTTCTGACCAAGTACTGAGCTCTCCCCTCTTACAAATACTACAAAACTGAAATGTGTACTCATTCATTAGGTGATTATACAACCATACATTTTAAAATATTTTTGTATATTTCTAGGCCTCACAGCATACTATAGCTATATAATTGGCTTTCCATGAAAATTTGTTTGACTATTGCAGCAAAAGGCTGTTCTAGCTAGCCTGTGATGATAATATTGTTCCTGTTCCCAGAACCTGTCTTATAAAGGCATTACCCTAAAGCTTAAAGTACATTTTAAAAAGCCTCTTCAAACTTTATGAGGCTGTATATTTTCTTCTAGGTATCAAACTGCACTAAGTTAATGTTCTCCCTTTGCAGACATGAAGTGGTCATGTCCAGTTCATCAATGATTTTGGTGTTCTGAAAATTGCCCTGGAACTAGAAGTGGCCAGATTTAAGCATAGTTGCTGTTGAAATGGCTTTTAAAACAAGTATTTCTGGAAATATTTTAAGTTTCCTTTGCTATAAACTATAAGATAAGATATACTTGTAGGGAGCCAATCTAGCCAAACTAGCAATAGAGGGAGAGAGCAAAGATAGCTGATACATAATGATTTGAATACAGCCTCTTATCCCTGGACCAAAGAATTCTGTTAACAGCCCTGTGTTCTTTGGGGGACAAAGGCAATGAGGGAAAAGTAAATTATATATACTTATTATTATAATTATATATATTTATATTTGGGACACAGAAAGAAGTACAATAGCACTAAGATATACAAAATAAAATAAAGTTCAGTCAATGCACAACTGGGTAAGCCATTAGAAATAAAATATTAAAATATACACATAGGGGAAATATAGTTACATGACCATATACCTATAAAAAACAATGCAGTAAAAATGGTAGAGAGAAATTAGACCTCCAGCACATTATGCAAAATGGATGAATTTGGATTCAAGTCTTTCAGGCTGTGTTTGCAGTTTCACCCTGACAGCCAATCAACTGTATAGAGTATGCTAGGAGGTTGAATGTGTCCTATCTAAGTCATGTTAGGATGACTTTACATTCCATTCTGCCCCAGATGGCCCCAGTTTGTACATGTTTATACAGTACTAATTAATAGTGCCCTGCTTTTATGATCAAAAGCATTCCAGCTTTGATAAAATATTTATGGTCACCTAAATGTAGTCAAAATACCTCAAAAGTGATCAAGAGATATGAATTATAAAATACCAAAAATGTAATTCTCTATATATCTCCAGAGAGGAAAAATTATCCGATATCCAGTTTTCAACCTTAACCCTAAGAAGCTGTCATATAAATGTATGCCATGGCTCAACATAACTCTTCACCAATACATGAAAAGCAGCTCAAAGCACATGCGTCACAGATGGAAAGGGCAATAAGGTCACCTTTGTATATCAGGGCAGCATATTTTTTGTAAAGTTCTGCAAAAATTCATGTCATACACCAATATGTAGCATTTTTGAACTGCTGGATCCAGCTGGTTGTTGTTAAAACTTTTCTCTCTGAATTTAAAATATTTTTTACCTAGATTTTCAGCTTAATTTGGCATCTGGCTGCCACAACTTATGTAGCTAGAGGAGGGAGAAACAGTACAGAGAAAATCAAAGATGAAATGTCAGCAATAAGCCTGAAGATTTCAATAATTATAATAAATGTGAATGGTTTAAATTTTATTATTAAAAGACAGAGACTAAGGGCACCTGGGTGGCTCAATGGGTTAAAGCCTCTGCTTTCAGTTCAGGTCATGATCCCAGGGTCCTGGGATCGAGCCCCACATTGGGCTTTCTGCTCAGCGGGGAGCCTGCTTCCTCCTCTCTCTGCCTGCCTCTCTGCCTACTTGTGATCTCTGTCTGTCAAATAAATAAATAAAATCTTAAAAAAAAAAAAAGACAGAGACTCTTAAAATGGGTAGAGCTACATATAATTAAATTATTACAGAAAGAGTCTCACTAGAAGATATAATAGTATAACAGACAAGAGGATAACAAAAAAAGCAAGAATAAATGGTGCATTATCATCAGATGTAATAGGATTCAATGTGAAAAGCACAAAATGGAATCAAGATAGACATTTTATCTTGACAACAGTTATAGTCAAATAACAACATTCACTTATTGACGTATTGTGCTAACACTGTTTAAAAATCTATAAAGCAATAACATAGAAAAGAAGAGATATTGACCATTTTACGAGAATAACTGGAGGTCTTAGCATGTCTCTCAAATCAGTCATTCAAGTATATACAAATAATTAAGTGATTAAAATATTTATTTATTACAATAAACTTGATCTAATCATCACACTTACATAAAGTAATGTACTTCAAAAGTACACTCCATGAATAAGAAATAGATTCTTTTCAAACAAAAATAATACAGCAAAAGAATCATGCATTAGAACACAAAATTTCAACTATAAAAATAGAAAATCACACAGGATATATTTTCTGAGGCAGTGGAATAAAATTATAAGTTAATAACAAAAATTATATGCCACCTCTTCTAAAATAATTCAATTACTGAGATTTTTTTAAATGTCTACATAATTACTGGTTTTAAAGTAACTAAAAATAATACTACAAACTACTTAGACATGAATGACAAGATAAACCATACATATCAAAAGCTGCAAGATGAAGTCAAAGAATAGTTCTACAGATGCATGTCTTATAACATTTACTATGTAATAGAGAAAATATGTAATCTCAAATTCATATATTAGAAAATGAAAGAGTTTGAAATCAAACACGCAGTTCAAACCTTCAGGAAAACAACCCCATGAAAAGAGTAGATGTAAGAAAAATTACCAAACAGTGCAAGAAAAGAGAAATATTAATCCAAAAATTAATAAATAGGAAATCAAAGAATATTTAATAATAAAAGCAAAATCTGTCCTTTTAAATGATACATAAAGAATTTTTTTTCATTACCTAGCAAGGTAAGGAAAATACAATTAAATATCACAGGGTTACAACTACAAAATAAATTTAAAATAAAAGCATATATTAGCAACTAATTATCAAACTATTTGCCAGTAATTCTGAAAATTTAAATGAAATGGATAATTTTCTAGGCAATATAGATAACCAAAATTAAGAATTGAAAACATTAATGGAACTACAATGAGGAAAAAATGAGAGGGTAGTCGGAGATCTATTCTCACGAGAAAGGAGAGTCTATAAAATCATTAAGAAACAGATGATTGCTAAGCTATTTATTGTTTCTGAACACACAGATGGAAAACTTGATTTCCTAAATCCAAAGAGAAATAGAAAAGTGTGGTCCTATCATCCTTATAGAATTAAAAGCTAAAATCATAAATTATAGCAATCAAAGCAATATATTTAAATGGGGTGGTAATAACATTGTTATATTCATTTGTCAAAACTGATAGAAATATACACTTAAAATGGTAAGTTTTATGCATATAAATTTCACATCAATCTTAAAAATTAATATAAAATAAAATGTTGAAAATAAAGCAATATATCAAAAGATCAATGCTTCTGGACCAAGTAGTGTTTATGTAAAAATTACGATGGTTCAATATTATGAAATTCCTAAATTAACTCATTTAAAAGAAATGTGTATATGTGTATATCTGCCCTTCTCTCACTCATGGTCTCTATCCCTCTCTTTCATGTAAATAAATTAAAATCTTCTAAAATATTTTTAGTACAAAAAGGGAATAAAAAGTAGCTAAATATGAGAGCATTAACATGAAATTTTTAATAATAATCACTATACACGAAGTTAAAAATTAACATTTTAATCACAATTGTAACAATAAATATGGATTTGCAATCAAAGTAAAAGATTCTATAAAAGCTACAAAAAAAGAGACACAAGTAAATGAACATAAAAACATATATATAATATATATAAAAACATATAATAAAACCACATAATAAAGCCATATAATAAAAACATATAATAAAACCATATAATAAAAATATATAGTAAAACCCAAATTATAAAAAATATCTGGTTTCCCTAAATTAAGCTATAAAATCCACTGTGACATGGGAATAGTTTTCAGAACTTGAAATAATTTCTATGTTCACCTGATGGGGGAAAAATCTATTGTGTATAAGTCTAGGCAGTTTCTGAAAGAAGAGTAATGAGGAGGTATCAGTCTCTTGAAATATTGAGACTATAATAATTCATATAATTTGGAACCAGAGTTGATAACTGGCAGACATATCAGTGACACAGAATAAAAACTCCTGAAAAAACCTTAATATATATGATGAAACTCTGTATATAACAAACAGAGCATATTAAAGCACTGGGAAAAAGATCATTCAGTAATTGACTAAATTTTGTGAAGACTAAGTTGGAGGGGGTGTAAAATAAAGTAAGTCTGTAGAGCAAAACTATGCCAATTGGGAGTATTTTTTTAAGAATTTGTAATATTTGGAATTTTTTCAAGTCACTATCTGCATTTCTAACCAGTTAACTACAGAGAGAGCCAAACTGACATTTCTTGCACAGAGTTCTAAGTATTTTAGTCTTTTGATATTGAAACTTGTACTTGAATTTTTCATTGTAATAGCAGAAAGTTTCATTCTTTAGTGTCATCTGTATAAGTAAAAACTTTTCTTCTGCATTCTTTTGCATGGCACCCTAGAATTAAGAAATTGAAAGATGCAATCAATTAAATCAACTTATCTAGAAGATTCTAAGAAAGGATAGAAAAGACCAATTTATCCAAAGAATATGCAAACACCCCTCATCAGAGTTAATATTTAAAACTTAAACACACACGCACTACACCTGTCTTGTATCTCATCACCTTTCATCACAAGCCCTGAGAGCACATTTACTTAGCAAGAGAAAAATGTATTGTTCTTGTTTCGTAAATTTATATTTCTCCCTTGGCTACCAACCTATGAATCTTCCCCTATATTCTCTAAAATGCAAAAAATTAAAAGAAAGCAAACACATCAACACATGTAAGCCATCATTAAGTTTGCCCAATTAAGTGTACTCATTGGCTTTATGTTATAATTTTTTAATTTAGATAAAGACATAGCCATAATTTTTCTTTATGTTCTTTAATGGTGTTTAAATGGTTAGATTTAATATTGGTTGGTCCAAATTCAAGTAACTACATAGAAAGCTACACACCATAAATACTAGATCAATTAAATATTAAAGATAAATTTTTTTAAAAGATTTTATTTATTTATTTGACAGAGAGCAAGACAGCGAGGAGAGAACAAAAGCAGGGGGACTGGGAAAGGGAGAAGATGTGAAGCCCTATCCTAGAACCCTGGGATCATGACCTGAACCGAAGGCAAAAATTTAATGACTGAGCCACCCAGACACCCCAAGGTCAATATTTTCTTTAAAAATATTTTAATTCCTGGGCATCTGGGTGGCTCAGTGGGTTAAAGCCTCTGCCTTCAGCTCAGGTAATGATCCCAGGGTCTTGGGATAGAGCCCAGTGATCAAGGGGGAGCCTGCTTCCTCCTCTCTCTCTGCCTGCCTCTCTGCCTACTTGTGATCTCTGTCAAATAAATAAATAAAATATTCAGACAAAAATTTTAATTCCAACACAAATATTTTAATCTCCCAAGATTCTGTATCTTTGAAAAAGAACAGCTCCATCAAAATAACAATTGGGGTTGTTTTGTTTTGTTTTGTTTTGTCTCTTGGGGAATGGTAAGTAACCTCCTTAAGATGGTTGTCTCAATGGTATAAGAATATTTAACGTATTAATCTTTTGTGTAAGCTTCATAAGGTCACGAATTATGTTTATCTGGTTTATTGACTATTGACAGTAATTATCTAAGTGGATATATATATAATAAATGATTTGTGAATAATAGACTAAAGCAAATGTATATATTAGCTTTGTATCCTGCAAAATTCGTATGTTGAAGCCTAATCTCCTATGTGATGGTATTTGGAAGTGTAGCCCTTAGGAGGTAATCAAGTCTGCAGAGTGTAACTCTTATGAGTAAAATTAGTGCCCTTGTAAGAGATATGAAAGAGCTTGCTTTTCTTCTCTCTCATTTCTGCCATGTGAGAATACAATAAAACAATGTTCATCTGCAAATCAGAAGTGAGCCCTCATCAGACACTCTATCTCCTGGCACTCTGATCTTGGGACTTCCCAGCCTCCAGAAATAAATGTTTCTGAATGAGATTGTTTCTGAAATGAGAAATAAATGTTTGTTGTCTAAGCCACCAAGTCTGTGGTATTTTGTTATAGCAGCCTAAACCAAGATATGTGTTGGTAAATATGTGGAGAAAAGGGAACACTTGATGGGAACGTAAATTAGTGCACCCACTATGGAAAACAGTATGGAAGGTTCTCAAAAAATTAAAGTAGAAATATCATATAATCTAGCAATCCCTTTTGGGTATTTGTCTAAAGAAAATAAGAATATTAATTCTTCAAAAAGGTATATGTACCCCCATGTTTATTGTAGCACTATTTATAATATCCAAGATATGGAAACAATCTAAGTATGCACTGATGAATGGATAAAGAAATTGTTATATGTAGAGTATATCATATATACATATGATATGTGTATTTATACAATACACATACACATACACATGTCATTGTATTATATGTATATTATGTGTATTGTATGTATATATTGTATATCATATATACACATATGTATATACATGTATACATGTGACATATATGTAAATGTCTTTTCACATGTGTTTGTTTGTGTGTGTGTGATGGCATGTTATTCAGCCACAGAAAAGAGCAAAATCTTGCCATTCGTGAAAATATGGAGGCACCATGAGGTCATGACGCTATCTAATAAATCAGACAAAGACAGATACAGTGATTTCTCTTGTATGTGGAAGATACTATATATGATACATATATTATATAGTGGTATATATGCTACAAAATAAGTCAGAGAAAGAGAAATACTATATGATTTATTTTATATGTGTATTATATAATCTACTTATATATAATTATATATAAATATAAGCTCATTGATATGGAAAACAGATTGGTAGTTATCAGAGAAAGGGTTGGGGGTTGGGAGGAGTAGATGAACTAATTTTATATTTGGTTTGGTTTGGTTTTTTTTCTCAGTTTAAATAAATTGAATTTTAAAAGTATGAGCAACATGTAGAGAATTCTCCCTTATCATATTATCAAGAAATATTTAATAGAAAATGTTTGTCACCAATATTTGAAAATAAATTATAGCTCTATAATGTCAAAGTAGCTCTACAGATTTCACACCTGCAGGAATAATTTAGAGAAAAATGATAGTTTTTGAGGTCTTGGACTTGTCATTCAGGTTCTTTGACTCATCTAACTTTGTTACTATCTTGTTTTACGGTCTTAAAGAGATCATTTAAACTCTATGGTTCACTGTCCCTAACTCCAAAAGCCTTAGTTAATGGCATGGGGGTAGTAAAAGACTTTAAAAGCTGATCATTCATATTTCTCCTAGCTCCATAATTTTATTATTCTATTTCATGTTCTCCTTTCTCTCTTCCCAATGTTCTAAAACATAAATAGGGAATTATTCAAAACTGAGAGAATCTTCTAGGAAAAGAATCATACTTACTATTAAAGGCTAAGAATTTGAAACAAGAAAAACTTATTTTCTTAATCCATTATAAACTTTTTTAAAAGTCCTGACACTGTTCAAATAAATTTGCTTTCTTGATGCTCTGCAAAAAAGGAAATCTGTTTCAATGTTGGAAGAAAAAAATGTCTGTGTTGTCATTATTAATATGTCTGTTAACTGTATTCATTTTCTGAGCAACAGTAGATGCAATTATGCCACACTGGGACCCCATCTATAAAGTGCTTGTCTTTCTGCTACACAAATTGTATCACACTGCATCAGTATCATTTTTCTCTCTGCAAAATCTCCCCATTCCACTTAATATTATGCTAATGCTACTGAGTTAAATGATTTGTATCTAGAAAATATTTACTGCATGATCTAGAGGGAAGGTGTGAGATGGGTACCGATCAAGGTTACAGGGCAAATTAGTGAGAAGCCATGAGGAACAACACTCAATATGACCAAATTACAGAGTGCTGAGGGTAGGAGAGGCAAGAGCTAGCTCGTGAACTGATAGCAGAGGATAAGAATCTTCTCTGGCATTCAAGATTTGAGAGTAGACTGTTTCCTAGCATAGTTCAATAAGACTAACATATTAAATAGAAAAGCATGTGATAGAAAATCACAACAGAAGAGGGATCATACACCAAAACATATCCATTATGATTTTCCCCTTCTGTACTGTTTTGGCTTGGATGAAACTAAACAGCAGAGATTGAGATGAGCTCTTGTGTGCAGGTTGTTTATCTGGGTAAGTGATTCCCAAGAAATTGGAATGGAGATTGAGGGCGGTGGGAAGCATGAAAGAGGAAAAGGGAAAGCTAATCCAAGGCTGCTTAGTTGAGCCAGTAACTAATGTGAGCAGCTGGAACTCAATTTATTGGGGACCCTCTCAGGAAATGTGTAGAAGACAATCAGAGCTTCTGCCTAAGACAAAGAAAAGAGGAGCATGTTACCACTTGCACTTACCGCATATTGATCAAGAATTGAGTCAGGTATGTGAATGTACTTGGTAAGCTGAGTCCCACTATCCCAAACAGTAGTCCTAAGAGAAGTAGCCATTTAGCCCCAAATCAGAAAACACAGTTTGGGGTCCAGCTGAGATGAGGAGTCATCACAGTACATTTCTTTTGTACTCTGCTGATGCAACAGTAACAGATGAAGCAAAAAAGTGGGTTAGGAGAATGTGAGGTTGGACATAAAAGATGTCTAACATTCATATTAAAATATGCTCTCTGTTCACCATGTAAATCAAACCATGGTGACAATGTTTTATATACTTAAATAATATAAAAATAATATGATCTCTGAATCATAGCCCTTTTGTGATATTCCCAAGTCCACCTTCACAGAAGGGACATTTTTAAATAGAAAATCTTCTATGCCAGCATTCTAAATTAAGAAAGTTATAATATAGGATGTTTGGTTTAATAATCAAGAAAAATAAATAACACAATGAATGAAGAGATAATAAGTCTTTAAATCAGTGGTCCTCACTTGGAGCTACATGCTGGAATAATGCAAACAGCTTTAAAAACTAGTCCCACAGTTGGGACATCTGGGTGGCTCAGTTGGTTAAGCAGCTGCCTTTGGCTCAGGTCATGATCCCAGCATCCTGGGATCGAGTCCCACATTGGGCTCCTTGCTCAGCAGGGAGCCTGCTTCTCCCTCTGCCTCTGCCTGCCACTCTGTCTGCCTGTGCTTAGTCACTCTGACAAATAAATAAATAAATAAAATCTTTTTAAAAAAATGTTTAAATACTAGTCTCACAGTCAGAGATTCTGATATTCATTTAGGTATGACCAGGACATGAGAATTTTTCAAGTTCCCCAGGTGATTCTAATGTGCAGGCAAAGTTGGGTGGCATGGTCTTATAGTACAAAGTAAAGACCAAGACTGTTTTAAGTAACTCAGTAGGGCCCAGAATCCATTTTGTTTCCTTCTAGTTCAAGTATTTAGACCATATGTTTCAGCTGAGATTGTATGGGCTTGCTATTGTTTTAGATTTCCACAGAGCTCCCAATATGACACTCACAATATCAGCCTTTGAAACTGCTCAAAAACACACTGGTAGTTATTCACTTTATATTCAAAGGGGACTGTCAGGTAAACAGGGGATCCGTTTTAGTTTTAAAAAGTGTTCTTTGGAGATCAAGCTCTGCAATGACTGACTGAATAAACATATTCATTGATAATAAGTGAAGCAATCAGCTACTAGATGTTTGCCCCCAAAGTATGCATTACTAAGTAAGCTAGAGGTCATTAGAATGGTGAAAGAATAAAAAAATCACTGACAAGAGAACATATTTCTACTAGGTGTTTGACTGTCATGCCTTGTTAGCTTCAAGCTTCCTTTCTTTGGTAGAAAGTAGGCACTAAAGTCATGACTTCCTAATTTTCACTTTAAGCTATTACACATCCATCAGTACTTTGACTTGACCATCCCATTAAAAGAAGTCAGAGCCTCGCTGACATGTTTTTACAAAGCCCAATCTGGGGCATACCAGTTTTTTCATGTTTTCAACAGAAATGTCTTGAAATACAAAATACAGATACTAGAGATGGCATCCAATCTTTGCTTGACAGTTACAAATAATATTTTATGATAAGAATGATAAAACATGCTTTGGTATTTTTTCAGGTAAAGGGGAAAAAGGAATCAAATTCTATTTTCCCAGATCAAGTGAAAAATGAGGTAACCAACATAATAATCTATTTAGTGTTTTTGCATGAGTCTGCTTAGATTTCCATTTTTCAAAATCTTAAAACACACTAAAATACTATTAATGCTAAAACTGTGCAAAGCTCATCAGCATTTTGCTGAGCAATTAAGTTCATCGTTGTGAACATCTGCCACCATATACAATACTGTCAATTTTCTTCCAAACTGGCCTCCATCTACATAACTGAGTTGGATTTTTCAACTAGATTATCTAAGCATAGATGTTTAATTTTTTTTTTTTTAAAGGAAGACCTCTAATCAACCTGCTTTGAAAAATTCTCCTTAACAGCAAGGCATTTAATTATCTTGCTCACCTTTTGTTCAGTTGCTTTGCAAATAATGACATGAAACATTCCGTCTTTTTACTTCCAAGCTTTTCTTCTTCCTGATTAGATTCTACTTAAATAGCATCATGTTCCTTCAAGTTCCTCCAGGATGAGGGATTTTCTTTAATCACCTGAAACCTGCTGGTCTGCCTCTTTAGCATTCTGAGATAGCTCATTCAACGAGCTTAAATCAACAATACAACTACTTACTCCTAACAGGTTGAGTACATTAATTCTCATCTCTTTATCAAGCTTTTATATTAATTCAAGTATACAAAGATATGCAAAGTGGATTTTGAAATCCTAAATGATTGCAATACATTAAAGTGGGCTTTTCCCTCAAGCTTCTTAATATATCTTTATAAAAAGGAAAAGTTAATATAATCAAATTGTACATCTATGTAAAAAAAACTGAGATTCTATTAAAAATAGTGTCATAAATTAGAAAGTATTAATCAAATACTGAAATGTTTGAAAAGCTTAAAAAGCAAGTATTAAACATTTTTAAAAGCATGTTTAAAACTTGCTTTTTAAGCTGATTATAAAATGTCATTTGTATCTGTCAAGAAAAGATTGGTTATCAAGAATTGCATATAGTTGCTGCCTGAGGGAAGAAGGATATGTGTTGTTTCCAATATAAGCAAATATGTGAATTAAAAAGGAATCAAACAGTAAAAAGCACGGATAAGGACTTTGAATCAGGAGCAGTTTATAGAAAGGCAACCTCAAAATTCACAAAAACTTGGAAGAAACATAGGAGGGAGAACACTGAAGCTCAATAAGACTTAGAGAAGAAAAAAGGAATTTGTAGAAAAAATAGCTGAAAAACCTGTAAACCAGAGCCATGAACCCCACTCTAAAATTGTAAAGCTGTAGAAAAGTAAACTTTTTTTCACAGAGTCATATCTAACTTAGTTTTCAATGAATTTACCTTCATCTGATATAAACTTGTTTTATTCAGAAACATTTGAGCACTTGAAACATAAACTGCTTGTAACTAAATCCACCTGATATTTGGTTTTAATATTATCAAAGTCTTGGATGAATTAAGACAAAATCATTTATAATAAGATGCACTGTTTTTGGAATTACACTCTACAACAATTTAAAAGGGAAGACAGAGTTTCTACATTACTTTTGTTTTTTTTATTAGAAAGCAAAGTAAACATTTGACTCAACAGGATCCTTTAAGGAAGAAATGATATTTAATCAAAAAAACACATTTCTAAAAAGCAATCATTTGAATAGAAATCACTGGATTATCAATCCCTATATTAAATATAATGCTAAAATCCCTACCTCCAATTTTTAAAATGAATCAAACACACTCATTTTTTTCTTTTTTCTAAAAGGATATAGCTGACACAACAAACTGCCTTATCCATGCATATTTTTTTTTAAGATTTTATTTATTTATTTGACAGGCAGAGATCACAAGTAGACAGAGAGGCAGGCAGAGAGAGAGGCAGAAGCAGTCTCCGTGCTGAGCAGAGAGCCCGAAGCGGGGCTTGATCCCAGGAGCCTGGGATCATGACCTGAGCTGAAGGCAGAGGCTTTAACACACTGAGCTACCCAGGCGCCCCTCCATGCATATTTTTAATATGCTCATATTTTCTAAATAAATTAAAATTTCATTAGAAACATTTTTTCAACTAAGTAAAAGAATAATAGAATATTACAAATTGTGTAAAGCACAACAGTTGAATTTTTTTTAAAAATCCCACTATCAGATCGTTAAAAAATTTTGTGATGTGTAAAGACATCATGAGAAGAGCTCAAAAATATGATAAAAATAAAAGTATTTAAAATAGCCCATATTCAATATTTCTGCAATATATTTATTTATTTATTTATTTATTTATTTTAAAGATTTTATTTATTTATTTGACAGAGAGAAATCACAAGTAGGCAGAGAAGCAGGCAGAGAGAGAGAGAAGGAAGCAGGCTCCCTGCTGAGCAGAGAGCCCGATGCGGGACTCGATCCCAGGACCCTGAGATCATGACCTGAGCCGAAGGCAGAGGCTTAACCACTGAGCCACCCAGGCGCCCTCTGCAATATATTTAAATTGCACTAGTTTTTTTCTCAATCTGTGGAAAGCTATTATTTATAGAAGCATTATATATATATATATATCCATATATATGTGTGTGTGTGTGTGTGTGTGTATACATATATCTCTCTCTTCTGACAATGAATAATTAATTCTTTTCCCTCTTATAAGAGACTTGCAAATTCCATGCCATTTTTTGAATATGTAAAATTTTAAGAAGGTGGCAAATCATAGGACAGAAAGAACATCAGGGGGCACCAGGGTGGCTCAGTGGGTTAAGCTGCTGCCTTCGGCTCAGGTCATGATCCCAGGGTCCTGGGATCAAGTCTCGTGTTGGGCTCTCTGCTCAGCAGGGAGCCTGCTTCCCCCACCCCCTGCCTGCCTCTTTGCCTACTTGTGATCTCTCTCATCAAATAAATAAAATCTTAAAAAAAAAAAAAAAAGAAAGAACATCAAGTTGTACTTCAGAAATTCTAGGTTCTAGATCTAGCTCTACAACAACCTTGCTTAGAGAAATCAATTGAAGCACTTAGCCTGAGTATTATCATCTTTTTTTAAATTTTATTTTTTTTCAGTATTCCAAAATTCATTATTTATGCACCACACCCAATGCTCCATGCAATATGGGTCCTCCTTAATACCCACCACCAGGCTCATCTCCCCTCCAATGCCCTCCCCTCCAAAACCCTCAGTTTGTTTCTCAGAGTCCACAGTCTCTCATGGTTTGTCTCCCCCTCCAATTTCCCCCAACTCACTTCTCTTCTCCAGCTCCCAATGTACTCCATGTTATTCCTTATGCTCCACAAGTAAGTGTTATCATCTTTGAAGGGGGAATTGGCATCCATTTCCTCTACTTTCCTTTCCAGTTCTGTGATTCTAAGTCGAGGGAGGATTTTCCAAATTCTAACTCGAAGCTACTCCTTATATAGTTCTAATAACTAAGCCAAAATTCTAAAAACATAATTTTAAGGTTTAGATTAAAATAAAGTTATCATTTTAATCACTTTTAGGTTAAAATAAAGTTTTAAAGTACAGTTCTTTACAAATTCAGTAGAATAATCCTCAATATAAACTTAGTTATTTGTTGATGCATATATATTCACATATTAAATAGGACTTTTCTCCGGAGTGAACATATCATTTTTTTTTAAGATTTTATTTATTTATTTGACAAAGAGAGATCACAGTAAACAGAGAGGCAGGCAGAGAGAGAGAGAGAGGGAAGCAGGCTCCCCGCTGAGCAGAGAGCCCTATGCGGGACTTGATCCCAGGACCCTGAGATCATGACCCGAGCCGAAGGCAGCAGCTCAACCCACTGAGCCACCCAGGTGCCCTGAACATATCATTTTTAAGAACTGCATGTGTATTTGGAGATTTCATTAATAGGTTACCTTACATAAAACATTTTAAAATTTGGAAATCTATTTCTCCCTTAGTAGTCACATCCTGCATGATTTGACCACCTAGTAACCTTAGGTTTAAAAACATTATCATAATTAGTATCTGATTATTGATGAAGAGGTATCGCTCCATTAAAATAGATAACAGTGCCTATATTTGAGGACCACACCCAGAAAGAGCTTCAAATTTAGGATTTTATCTCCAAATGATGTCAATCACAATGACAAATAGAATATTCTAACTAGATCAAAATAACATGGTGTTTATCATATGCCTCAAATTCATAACTATTACTAGATATATATATAAGTTGAAGTAACACACTTTACTTAAAGATAATTCAGATAAATCCTGAGGAAATGCAAGGGAACCAAATCATGAAGGATGAGGATCCTGAGTTCATGTCCATCTGTAACACAGATAGGCTACAAATACATATAGAGAAATTCTCTCTGAGAACAACATGAAAACTAGCAGAACAGCTCTTCCACAGCTGAAAATTCAAAGAGCCAGGGAAAGTAGAAGAGACAGAGGTGTGCTGTGGTTGGGACACACACTTCTGAAGTAGAAGGGCAATCACGGGCAAAGAGGAACAAAGGGTTCAAACCTCCACCCAAGGAACATGCACCAGGAAAATAAATCCCCATAACATTTGGCTTCAGAAATCAGCAGGGCTTAACTCCAAGAGAGCTGGAAAACTACAGAAAACTGAAACTCCATTCTTAAATGGTTTACACACAAACTCACTTCCTCGGAGACCAGCACAGAGGCAGCAGTTTGAAAAGTACCGGGGCCAAACATGGAGATTTACTGACTGATTTTAAGGCATGTGCCAGGACGCAAAACTCTGTAGGAACTTTCTCTGGGAACAGAAGTGCTAATGGGTGTTGCTTTTCTTGTCCTCTTTCTGCATAGCTGGCCCAATGCTGGCACTCTCCATCTACCTTGCTAGCTCTGCTCACCCAGGCCCAGCATTCCTCTATAGACTTGCCCTGCCCCATCCACCTGTAGGTGTATCTCCAAAGCAGCTTCCACCTTGCCACACCCTAAAGACGGCTCAGTGGGATCCAGCACCTCCTAAAGCAGCTCATGGCTGACCACAGTTAGCAGGCAGCCTCAGCTGGACCAGCACTACATCCTTCCCAAACGGTGTAACTACTGAACTGCTAGCCTTGGCTGGGAGCTATACTCCTCCAAAAAAGTTCCTGCCCTGGGGTGGGGGTCAGGGGGCCAGACCACATACCAGCATGTTCACAACATGTGTGGCCAGGACACACAGCCACCCTGGGGGCTAACCCCATCCAGCAGCACACCACAGCTATTGTGTCCCAGCCACATTAAGAGGGCATACACAGCCCATACTGGGATATCCCTGTAGCAACTGCTTCTGTTGACCAGGAAGGATTGTGCTTTGGGGACCTACAAACAAGTAAAAACTACAACCAAGAATATTTTACCCAGCAAGGTTATCATTCAAAATTAAAGGGAGATAAAGAGTTTCCCAGATAAACAAAAGTTAAAAGAGTTCATTACCACTAAGCTGGCCTTATAGGAAATGTTAAATAGACTTTTTTTAAGTGGAAAAGAAAAGAACATGAGTAGAAACAAGAAAACTAGGAACAAAAATATCATTGGTTAAAAGCAAATATACAGTAAAAGTAGTGGATCAACCACAGGAAAAGCTAGTATGAAGGATAAAACACAAAAATCATCAAACTATCTCTATAATAACTAGGGGATACACAAAATAAAAAGATGTAAAGTATAAGGTCAAAAACATAAAATATGGAGGGGGGAATAAAAATGTAGTGCTTATAGAATGTATCTAAATGTATGCAAATATCAACTTAAAATAGACTGCTATACATAAGGTATTACATATAAACTTCATGGTAATACAAACCAAAAACTTATAATAGATACATAAAAAATAGAGAAAGAAATCTAAACATAACATGAAAGCAAGTTATCAAATCAAAGGGAAGAGAGCAAGACAAAAAGAAACAGAGAACTATAAAAAGAAACAAAAAACAATTAACAAAATGGCAATAAGTACATGCCTATTAATAATGACTTTAAATAGACTAAATGCTGTAATCAAGAGACATAGGGTGAATGAATGAATAAAAAACAAACAAGAGCAAACTATTTGCTGTCTACAAGAGACTCACTTCAGACCTAAAGAAACAGAGACTGACAGTGAAGGGATGGAAAAAGACAATCCTATATAAATGGAAACAAAAAGAGAGCTGGCGTAGCAATACCAATATCAGACAAAATAGACTTGGAGAAAAGACTGTAATAAGAGACAAAGAATGGCGCTACATAATGACAGAGATCAATCTAACAAGAGGATATCATAATTATAAAGATCTATACACCCCAAATAGGAATACCTAAATACATAAAGCAAATATTACAGACATAAAGGAAGAAACTGATAATAATACAATAATAGCAAGGAACTTTAACATCCCACTTACATCAATAAATAAATCATCCAGGCAAAGAATCAGTCAGGAAAAAGTGTCCTTAAAACAACACATAATGCCAGATAGATTTAACAAACATATTCAGAACATTACAAGCAAAATGCAGCAGAATGCACATTCTTTTCAGATGTACATGGGATATTCTTCAGGATAGATCACATGTTACACCACAAAACAACTTTCAATAAATTTAAAATGAAATCACATCAAGCATCATTTT
This sequence comes from Mustela lutreola, assembly GCF_030435805.1. Taxonomy (NCBI): domain Eukaryota; kingdom Metazoa; phylum Chordata; class Mammalia; order Carnivora; family Mustelidae; genus Mustela; species Mustela lutreola. The sequence goes on along the minus strand of NC_081298.1, from coordinate 39,635,413 downwards.
TTTTGAAAACAGTAAGAAACAAGACATTAATTACAAGAAAAAAACTAGAAGAAACACAAATACACAGAAGCTAAGTAGCATGCTCCTAAACAGTGCGTCATTGAAGAAATCAAAGAGGACATAAAAAAAAATCTTGAGACAAATGAAAATGAAAACTCAACATTCCAAAATCTATGGGATGAAGCAAAAGAAGGTCTAATAGGGAATATAGGCCTACCTCAATAAACATGAAAAATCTCAAATAAAAGATGTAACCTTACACCTAACAGAATTAGAAAGAGGAAAAAAAAACAAAGCCTAAATTTAGTAGAAGGGAAAAAAAAATAAACATCACAGTGAAAATAAATTAGAGAATTAAAGAATCAATAGGACAGATCAATGAAACAAACTGGTATTTGAAAAGATAAACAAATAGACTTTTCACAATTCAACAAGAAAAAGAGAATCCACATAAATAAAATCAGAAATGAAAGAAAAGTTAAAACTGACACCACAGGAATAAAAAGAATTATAAAAGACTACTACAAATAATTATATGCTAACAAACTGGACAACCTAGAAATTGGTAAATTCTTAGAAAGATACAGTCTTCCAAGACTGAATCAGGAAGAAATGGAAAGTCTGAACAGACTGATTACTAGTAATGAAATTAAATCAATAATTCAAAAACTCTCAACAAGCGAAAGTTCGAGACCAAGTGGCTTCACAGGTGAATTCTACCCACCTAAAACTAATGTAACACTGTCTGTCACTATGCTCAAATCGAAAAATAAAAAATTAAATTAAATTAAAAACAAAGAAGACTTAATACTTATCCCTCTCAAACTATTTTATAAAATTGCAAAGGAAGGAATGCTTCCAAATTCATTCTACTATCCCAGCACTAACTTGACACCCAAACCAAAGACACTACCCCCCCAAAAAAAATAAAAATAAAAATAAAAATAAATTATAGACTAACATTCCTGATGAGCATACATGCAAAAATCTGTAACAAAATGATAGCAAACCAAATTCAATAATATATTACAAGATTATATACCATAAATGAGCATGATTCATTCTAGGAATGCAAGGATGGTTCATACCTGCAATAAAAATCACTTTATCATCTCAATAGAGGCAGAAAAAGAATTCGACAAAATTCAACCTTCATTTATGATAAAAACTCTTAACAAAGTGGGTATAGAAGAAACATACCTCAACATAATAAAAACCATACATGCAAACCCACAGCTAATATCACACTCAAGAGTGAAAAGCTGAAAGTGACACCACACTAAGCTTATTTCCTATAAGATCAAAAACAAAACAATGATGCCCATTGGCACTACTTTTATTCAACTTAGTACTGGAAGACCTAGTCAACAGCAATTAGATAAAGAAAAAAAATAAAAGGCATCCAAACGGTAAGAAGTGAAACTAAATAAATGAATTCAGTAAACTTGCAGGACAAGAATTAATATAGAGAAATTTGTTGCATTTTCATATACTAATTATAAACTATCAGAGAAATTTTTAAAAATCCCATTTATAATTGAATAAAAAGAATAAAACACCTAGGAACAAACTAAACCAAGGAAGGGAAAGACCTGTACTCTGAAAACTATAAGACATTAATGAAAGAAATTGAAGATGACACAAATAAATGGAAAGCTATACCATGCTCACGGATTGGAAGAATTAATATTGTTAAAAAGTCCATACTCCGTGTTTTGGTGAGTGCTGTGAAGTGTGTAAACCTGGTGATTCACAGACCTGTACCTCTGGGGATAAAAATATATGTTTATAAAAAATAAAAGATTATATTGAAAGAAAAAAAAAACAATAATAAAAATAAATAAATAAATAAATAATTAAAAGAAAAAAAAAAAAAGTCCATACTATCCAAAGCAGTCAATAATATCCTTATCAGCATACCAATAGCACTTTCAGAGAACTAAAATAAATAATTCTAAAAATGTGTGGGATAAAAAAAGGCCCTGAATAGCCAAAGCAATCCTGATGAAGTAGTATAAAGCTGGAGATACCATACTCCCAGATTTCAAACTACACTATGTATACTAAGTACACAAACTACACTAAGATATAGTAGTCCAAACAGTATAATAGCACAAAAATAGACACATAGATCAATGGAACAGAATAGAGAGCCCAGGAATAAACACACTTATATAATCAACAAATCTATTACAAAAGAGGCAAGAATATATAAAAGGGAAAGATAGTCTCTTTATAAATGGTGCTAGGAAAACTGGACAGCTACATACAAAAGAAGAAAACTGAACCTCATTCTTATACCATTAATATGTGAATAATTAATATGTGAATAACAAAAATAAACTCAAAATGGATTAAATACCTAAATGTAAGAAGTAAAACCATGGGGTCCCTGGGTGGCTTAGCCATTGAGCGTCTGCCTTCAGCTCAGGTCATGATCCCAGTATTCTGGGATCCAACCCCACATTGGGCTCCCTGCTCTGTGGGAAGCCTGCCTTTCCCTCTCCCACACCCCCTTCTGTGTTCCCTCCTCTTGCTGTATCTCTCTCTATCAGATAAATAAATAAAGTCTTAAAAAAAGAAAAAAGAAAAACCATAAAATTTCTTTTTTTTTTAACCATAAAATTTCTAAAAGAAAACATAGGCAGTAAACCCTTATACATTAGTGTCAGTGATATTTCTTTTAATCTGTCTCCTCAAAAAGTTAGAAACAGTGTACAATCCAGCAAATCCACTTCTGGGTATTCATTTACCTGAAAAAAAATGAAAACACTAATTCAAAAAGTATGTGCATATTGCAACAGTATTGATAATGGCCAAGATATGGAAGCAACTAAAGTGCAATTGATAGATGAAGAGGTAAAATAATGTGGTACACAATGGAATACTACTCAGCCATATAAAAGAATGAAATCTTGCCATTTGCAACAACAAGGATGGACCCAGATGATTTTATGCTAGGTAAAATAAGCCATAGGAAGGTAAATGCCATATGATTTCACTTACATGTGGAATCTGAAAACAAACAAAACAAAACACAGAAAGACTCATAAATACAAAGAAGACTGGTAGTTTCCAAAGGGGTGTGTGGTGGATAGAAAGAAAGAAGTAAAAGGGACTGAGAGATACAGTTCCAGTTATAAAATAAATAAGTCACAGCAGTATAAATACAGCACAGGAAAATAGCCAATGATTCTGTAATAAGTAGGTATGGTGACAATGGTAACTAGACTTATGGTGATCATTACATAATGTATATAAATGTCTAATCACTATGTTCTATGCCTAAAACTCATGTTATATTGTACATCAACTATACTTCAATGAAAAGAGTCATTACCTTGAGAATATCCCAATTATAACGTATTACATTTGTGTTAAAGTATTAATTTGTCCAATAGAGATCCTTAAAATACAATTTAGTTTTTAATACTGCTTTTGAATTTCTTCACCTTTGTAATATACCAGTTTTGAAAAATGAAGGGGCCTTCTGCTCTCTTGACCTCTGAGAACTCTTATATAACAATGTTTGCAAACAGAAAATCAGATGTCACTGAAAAGTGTCACATTTAGGTTGAATCTGGACCTTTTAATAATATCCAAATAAGGCAAACTCCTACAGAGTGTTCCGAACTTGCGTTCTCCATGTTTTGCATTGTCTAAATTAATCATCTGGCTCCCCAAAGCAACTTTGTCATTAGCAGCGTTGAGGCATATTGAAAATGGCAGTTATACTTTCAATCCAGTAGCAAAGATAGAAAAAATCAAAATAGATTCTGGCAAGGGAACTAGGTTCACATAAAGGGCCTCTCAGAAGGGCTTCCTTGAATTGGAGGAAAAATCTGTCAGGTGGCAGTAAGGGCTTTGTGGTTCCTGCCATCTCACTCCCATTGTCTTTAATCACCCATGGAGAGAGGCAGCTCTGTTGCTGCTGGCCATCAAATCACATCACAAATGGGGCCTGATTCTGCACATTTTTGAAACCTCTGTTTCAAGTGGCGTAAGCCTCTCTGAAGATCAAGTAATGACATTTTTCTTCCCTTTCATAAGCATCAATGTAGGGATAGGAAATCTGGATTAGGAAATCAGCTTACTGATTCTTCGTCCTGATGCATGTTACCTAAAAGATCACATACCCATGAAAAATTCATTATTCCACAAAACTTAGATAAGTTAGACTCTCCAATTTAATAATGAAGACAGCTACTTATTTAGGTGTCTGTATCATATTCAGGCATTTTAATAAACATAAGATTCTATTCCAACAAGTTCTATACACTTAATTACAGCATTCTAAGCATCATTCAATAGAGAGATAAATATTTGCCTAGGTAATCTTTATAACACTATTTTGGCAATAACATGTCTTTTTTATGAAGCTCACTGACCTATATAGAACATTTCTTTTTTCAAATTACATTTAAAACATTCCTTACTCAGGGGCACCTGGGTGGCTCAGTCATTTAAATGTCTCTTAGCTTTGGCTCAAGTCATGATCTTGGGGTCATGAGATTGAGCCTTACAGCAGGCTCCATGCTCAGCATGGAGTCTGCCTGAGAAACTCTCTCTTCCTATCTCTCTGCCCCTCCCTCCACATACACACTCTCTCTCTCTCTAAAATAAAAAAATCTTTAAAAAAATTCCCTACTCAAAATAACACTTAAGCACTGGGAATTGTAAGTTTTCCCTGCATTCATAGTGTATTCTTAATATGTATTTATAAAAGGTAGATACACCAAAATTAATAAATCATTTTTCTATTTGATACAGGATTAATAAAAGTCTATGAATACTCACTAAAATTTAATTGATCAAATGTGATGCAACATGAAGTAAATAGAATTGTGTGTTTCTGACATTTCTCAAGTGTAGTCCACAAACCTCTGGGCATTCCCCAGGCTTTTTCAAGGAGTCCATGACGTCAAAACTGTTTTCATAATAATACTAAGACATTGTTTGACTTTTAATTCTCATTTCTCAAGAGGGTACAGTGGAGTTTTCCAGGGGCTATGTGATGTATGATATCATAACAAGTTGGTGCACAAACAGAATCCAGCTGTATACTATTAACCAGATATTGAACATAAATGTTCTTGCAAAAATATAAAATGATGCCACTCTTCTTACTACATTTTTTATTTGGAAAATACAGTACTATCTCACTTAAAATACATTTATGTCAGTGGGTTTTATATTTTCTATTTATATATCAGTTTTATTATTTTAAATAATTAAAATTTTACTCTGTTTTAATTTCTAATTCAATAAATATTGTTATATATAATTCTTTGGGGTGCTCAATCATTTTTAAGAGTGGGATCATAATACCAAAAACAATGTGAATACTTGTCTATAATATGTATTATATACTTTGCATGATACTTTTCAATTAACATATTTAATTAATCACTTCCAAAATGCAGAACACTGACTAAACATCCTCATGTACATCAGTCATCTGCCTTAGAGCAGTAGTGGGCACATGAACAGATATTTAATTAGAAAAGCCTAGACTATAAGGCCCTGCAACACAAGCATGGCCACCAATGAAGACGTTCAGATCACTGCCTAACTGCCCACTATTCTCTATAGGCTTTAGTGTATATTTGATGAATGAATTAATCTGAAGGGCAGGTTAAATGCTATGTCTTGGTTATAGAGACGTAGCTGAGGGTTCAATAGAAAAAGACCAGATAACACTCAGGATGGGAAGGAAGAAGCCTGGAAGCAAGGAAGGGTGGAAGCAAGGAAGGAGTAAGGGAGGGAGGGAGGAAGGAAGGAGGGAACCAGGGAAAGAGGGACGGAGGTGAAGGGAGGAAGGTCAATTCCAAACAAGAAGTTTCCACGCTAAGCCCAAGGAGAAATGAGAGCAGAAAGACACACAGTCTGAGCCAGTAGAGGAACGACAGCCTTAGGAATATCTCATGTTCTCAGAGGTCCTCCCCCAACCAGTCTCATTTCACCATATCCTTTATGGAACCCAGAAAGCACCAGGAAGTTCAGTTCTTCACGTTTGAGGTTCCTTTCTATACACTCAGAGGGAATGATGGAGGCAGCACTATATTTTTAGGGAAATAAGTAACAGCTGAGCCTGAACATATAGGTATGCCATGGCTGGAAAAGGCTATTCCTCTGGACCTTTGCTGAGCAGAGGCTTTTTAGTTTGATGTAGTCCCACTTGTTTGTGTTTGTTTTTGTTCCGTTTGCCTTTGATGTTAAATCAAAAAAAAAAAAAAATCATTTCTAAGACTGATGTCAAGGAACTTACCTTCTATGTTTTCTCAAATTTTACAGTTTCAGGTCTTACCGTTTCAAGTCTTTAATTTACTTTGAGTTGGTTTTTGTGTGTGGGATAAGATTGGGGTCCAGTTTCATTCTTTTTGCTTTTGGCTTTTCACTGGTGATCTTTAATAATAGTCTGACAGGGGCAAGAGGAGCAACCAGAATGTGCACAGATTTTCTACTTTCAATGTTCTTTTGGTATTCTTGCTTTAGAAATCTATTCACTTAAGAAATATTTAGCAAGTACTAATTTTTTGCCAGACATACTTACAGGAACTTGGACATTATAATGAATTAGACAAAAACCTCTACCCCTGTCAGATTCACATTCTAGTAAACAATATATAAAATGATATAAAATATGAGGGACTCGGGGTGCCTGGGTGGCTCAGTGGGGTGCCTTCGGCTCAGGTCATGATCTCAGAGTCCTGGGATCAAGCCCCACATCGGGCTCTCCGCTCGGCAGGGAGCCTGCTGCCTCCTCTCTGCCTCCTCTCTGCCTGTGTCTCTGCCTACTTGTGATCTCTGTCTGTCAAATAAATAAATAAATAAAATCTTTAAAAAAAATATATGAGGGACTCACAATAGACCCATACAGGCTTAGATATTATAACTCACTTTTATATGAGCAAAGTAAGGTCTAGATGTGTTATACGACCTGACCGAAGAACACAGTTTACCAAGGACAGAGCCAGAACACAGATTTGGTTTTATGATACCAAATCCTTACAGTAAACCATCTAGCTATCCCACTTCCTTATCATACACTAAACGTGATGAAAAATAAATAAATAAAAGGCTATTTCATGATGCTTAAGGATACTAGACAGAGAATACTTAACACTATTCTCCACTTTTCTGAGGCCAGCATGTTCTAAAATAGATTCATGTAAACATAACTGATAAAAACTGGAAACTGGTTCCACTTCACATAAAACTAATGCTTGCAAATATCTTTAAACTTTTTATTGGAGGATAATATACATATATAAAAGGGCACTGATGATAAATGTACAGCTCAATGAATTTTCATTAACTAAACATACCTTCTAAGCAACATCAGAAAAAAAAATAGAACATTACTACTCTCCCCCCACCAAACACACACACACACACACACACACACACACACACCACCTCTTATACCATTTTTATTACTATAAAACCCCCAGGAATAATCACTGTCCTGATTTCTAACAGCAGAGATTAGTTTTGCCTATTTGGGGGCTTTGAATAAAAAAAATCAATACAGTATATACTCTTTTGCATCTGACTTCTTTCTCTCAATATTGTCTGTGAGATTCAACTATATTATTGTGTGTAGAGACTGCCCATTTTCATTCAATTTATTGATTATTTCCATACAATTGATTGACATTAAAGTGATTTCTACTTGGGGACAATTATGGATAGTACTGCTATGAAGATTCTTATGCAGTCTTTTGGTGAATATTTTACATATCTTTCTTGAGTGTATTGACTGGCACTGCTGAGTCATAGAGTAGATAAACGTTTAGCTTTAGTAAACACTGTCAAACAGTTTTCCAAAGTGGTTGTAATAATTTATTCTTTTGCCAGCAGAGTCCCAATTACTCTAGGCTGTAAGTTTTTCAGTTAGATGCCGAAATTCCTTCCAAATGGATGCCAATTTATTTCTATGCATAACCTGATTATTTTATTTATTTTCACAGAAATTCAGATATGACTGGCCTATATTTTTAAAATAGAAGTAATATAATAAACATACTTTAGTACTCACTGTTATTAGACTCTTCTATATGGCACTTTCACGTACCAACAGGAATTACTGAATATAGGTGGCAAAGAAATGCCAGGAATTCTAAGATCTCATATTACCTATGATAAAACGTATTAAGTAAATTCTTCCTACCTGAATATGACTGATCACTTAGCTAGAGTGATAATAGTCTTTCTCTTTCTTTTCATTCTCATATATCTGTACATTCCTGAAGTACCTTCTCAGAAGGTACCTGAAAATACCTTCTCCTAGAATAACAGCAACAACTATTTGATACATAAAGATAATGTGTTAGGCAAGAAAAGCTTTTAAGGTAATTGAATAATCTGGGCATTCTTAATTGGTAAAAGAGCCCATGATTATAATTCCCAAGGACTGGTGAATCTGCACTAGAATAAACTAAACCCATTTCTGACACTTCCCTGCATTTTGATTATAATAGAATGCCTATCAAGGAATTTTGAGCAAATACTTATCTATAATTTTGCTGAATAAAACATCAAAAATTCATGAGATCCTGTACCATTTGGAACATGAAACTTCTTTGCCCCCACACCTCTAATTAGAGCCCATGAAATGACAGGAACCAAATAGTATTTCAGCTGTGTGCATAATAGATACTCAATAAACCTTAAGGCTGGCAAAATAGATTACTATTTTATTAAAAGTAATGCAAATATAAAAGGAAACAGTGCTCTTCCAGGTTAATTTCTAACAATGATTATAATAAAACAGTGCTAAAGGAAACCATCTGAACTTCATGACTGCCTAAGCAGTTTCATAGATACTATGAAATTGCCCCTAAAAAGGAAATGAGACACACTTTCCATCTCTTAAGACTTTAACATTTATTAGACACTTAATAACAAATGTTAGATAACCAGCCCAGCCATAAAAGAGGAGAAACTAACCCAAATATCTGTTTGGTCAGTGTATTATTTTTCCCAGGCCCTAGTTTCTCCAAGTGTACTGAAACATAATCTTAGTACATTTAAAGGTACTCATCAGACTTAATTCAAAATCCTTAGGGTAAGACCAAGAAGTCTGTATTTTTAACAAGTGCTTAAAGCAAAGTTTGAGAATCACTGCTTAAACTGGAATTGGGGATAGGTAGGAGGATTGGGGTAGAAAAAGGAAAACAGGAAAAAAGCAGGCTACATCATTTTTTGCTGTTAGAAAAAAAAAGGAATCACACATATCTGTTTCCCACACTTTGAATAGCCATTAGAATCATCTAAGACACATTTTAAAAATAAAAATACTAGGCCCCATCTTAAACACACTAAACTAAAATTTCTCAAAGAGGATACTGAGTCAATACTTTGACAAACGTCCTTAAGTGATTCTAAAGATTAGGACAATATTAAACAATGTGATAACTGTTTTGCGTTCTGTTCAAACAATAAGTTTTGGCCATTTAGTTTAAAACTTTGATTCATTTTCACAACCTTTAAACATATATCTCTTTCTTTCTTTTTTTTTTTTTTTTAAAGATTTTTTCTTTATTTATCTGACAGAGATCACAAGTAGGCAGAGAGGCAGGCAGAGAGAGAGGAGGAAGCAGGCTCCCTGCCGAGCAGAGAGCCCGATGCGGGACTCGATCCCAGGACCCTGAGATCATGACCTGAGCCGAAGGCAGCAGCTTAACCCACTGAGCCACCCAGGCGCCCCAACATATATCTCTTTCTTGATCTCCTTCTGTGGTTGAAGAAGAAAAAACACACTCTTATGCTGCCCATCTTCATTTCTGTAGCTGGCTTTTTTTCTTCATTCTTTTCTTTTAATTTTTTTTTAATTGAAGTAAATAAATATGCACAAAATTGCAAAAATTACAAAGTGAACACATTTAGGTAACCAGCACCCAGATCAGAAAACTGAACACTAACAGAACTCCAGAAGTCCCCCATGAGTCCCTTTCCTGTCACTGCCCTCTAATGCTAACCACTACCTTAACTTTTAACACCAAAGATCAGTTTTACTTATTTTGAAGTTATACACACTGAATGAAATACACTCATCGATGTCCAGTTTCTTTAATTCAACACTGAACTTATAAAATTTGTCCATGGTATTGAGTGTACTTAGAGTTGGCTAATGATTTTTGCTGTATTATTCTTTCGTAATAATGTGCCATGATTAATCCATCCATTCTTCTGTTGATTATTTCCACGTTAGGACTAAACTAATAGCACTCCTATGAAAATTATTCTCTATGTCTTTGATGCACACCTGGACTCATTTCTGTTTGTGTATACCTCGGAATGGAATTATTGGGTCACAAGATAGGTGTACGTTTAGCATTAATTCTACCTCCGGTTTTCCCAAATAGTGGCACTTTCTCCAGCAAAGAACCTTACTTGCTCCAATGCCTGATGTTGCCTGCCTTTTTCATTGGAACCATTCAATGTGGTTTTTATTTGCATTTCCTACAGCTTGGCTGGTTTCTGAACTACTCTCCTTAATAATGGTGTTTAGGATCCAGATTCCTTTGTAGCTGTACTCTCCACAGTCTATAATACTCAGCCTGGCATCTAAAGCTTTGGCTCCTACATACATCTAGCTATATAAAAGATAGAAAGTTCACCCTAAAATAAATTTGTCTAACCCCATTTTACTTTTACTTTATAAAGCAGCGGATAAAGCAGTCATTTCCAGTCAATTTTACCCCCTTAATTGTTGAAAGAAAAAAAAAAAAAAGATGGAGAGATTTAAATGTTGGTAGATTGCTAAACCAAGCCTAAGAGGTAACTTCATTAATCAAGAGTAAAGTTTCATTAAATGGGGCTGGAAAGGGATGATTGGCAGGGAGGGATACAAAGTCTTCATTTTATATATACATACATAAAGAACCATATATGTATATTGTTCTTCCTGTAGTCTCCAGCTAATACAAATTCATTTTCAATAATAGCTCAATATCTATCCTATTAACCAATGTATTTGAGAAAAGAACATCATGTAAAATTGAAGGCTTAACTGTTTCTTTTTTTAAGGGAAGAAATGTAATTAAATCATGGAAGGTGGGCGCCTGGGTGGTTCAGTGTGTGCCGCTGCCTTCGGCTCAGGTCATGATCTCAGGGTCCTGGGATCGAGTCCCGCATCGGGCTCTCTGCTCAGCAGGGAGCCTGTTTCCCTCTCTCTCTCTGCCTGCCTCTCCGTCTACTTGTGATTTCTCTCTGTCAAATAAATAAATAAAATCTTAAAAAAAAAAATCATGGAAGGTGAACTAACAACATTATTCAAGACTTTGGTGCTATTTTTCATTTTCCCTGTATGCTATTTTGTCTCTAAAAATGAGTGGAGATATAGCCAGAAACCTAACTCTGAACAAGGATTGTGTCAGGAATACCAGCCCATTAATAAGATTCCTAAAAGAAACTGAGGCACAAAGAACTGGAAAAGATTGCTGGTTTGAAGGGAATCATGCCTCAGTGAGAATTTTTTTTTTTTTTTTTTTTTTTTTTTTTTAAGCAAAACAGAATTCCAGATTTACATACTGCTGGAATATCTCTCCCGGCACTTCAAAGATAGATTGGAAAAGAGAAAGAACATTTTGTGTACTCCTCTATGGTTTGGTAACCTGAAAGCAGACTAAGGCTGTAGCTTTTTGCAGGGAGGGGGCTGATTTGAGAGTGAGGAAAGATACAGCTAATCCACTCCCTCAGGCAGAAGTTGAAATGGTGTTTAGGAAAAGATTTAGGAAGAAAAAAAAAGTCTCTAACAGAAAAATATGTTACTTCTCAAAAAAGCCTAAATTTTCTGAAAGTTTGCATAATCTTTCTTTGCTTTTTTCCCTCCACAAAGAATTAAGCCAGTGTTATTATTTAAAGATTAATTAAATTAGGCAGGGAGAAAGTTCACCAAGATTTATATAACACAAACCCATACAATGATTTTTTTTTCTAATTATAAAGATTTCATGTTTGAACAAACACCTCTCTTCTAAGCTGCTGAACATATTCAGAGGTAAATTAAACTATTTGAGTAAGTTAAGCAATTACAACAAATTAGACAACAGCCTCACTTGCTCCCTAAACCACATAGTCTTCATGAAGGCTTTGCAATGACCCACAAATAGAACAATAAGAAGGATGTTAAAAGGTACTGTCAAAGGAACTGAATGCTAAATGATGCAAGCTTTGTCTAAATCTATCCAAATAAAGGCGACAAATTGCCATGTCATGCATTGGGGAGCCTTTCTTGTAAAGACCTGGGTAATAATGAGATCCTTTGCCCTTCTGCAGTGTCAGATCATATCAAATACAAATGAGCAAACTGTAACCTAGATATATTTATTTCTTAGGTAAATCTATTTATTTTTAAAACCAATTGAAATATTTTCATTTTACTATTGTATTTCTGCTTTAGAAAAAAGGTAATATAAATCAGATAAAGCTAACACAAATAGGTTTATTATTCCACCAACTACCTTAAAGTCCTGAATAAAATGTTACTTCTCTCTCTCTCTCATGAATGCATCTCTGATGTATACATTTATGCTTTACAACAGTATTTCCTAAACTTCAAAATTTGGCACTCCTAATATAGGTGCTCCAGTGTCCAAAAGCCCATGGTGGGAGTAATGAGAAATAATGCTTTGTCAGTATTCAATTATAAAATGTGTAATCTTTCTCTCCTTCCATATGCTATTTATAATGCAGAGGGAGTGTCTATTATAAAGAGTTTACTAGACAGAATTAGAAGTTTTTATTATAATTCTAACTTGTTTATATTTGTTATACAAACATTCTGGATTGAATACTTTCTTTCTCATCCAAATGTCTGACATAATCTGAATACAAATGTGGTTTATTGGATCTTTTTTGTTTCTGTAGCCAACTACATACAGATGCTTTCAAAAATTGTCAGTCAGCTGACAATATGCTTTATAGGCAAGGACAGCAATCAAAATAATTAACAACCAGGGCAGTACAGGCACTGACTAATCAGAATAAACACCAGCCAATCAAAGTGGTCATCATCATAAATAACAAGCATAAATGCAAGCATGTTCTGGCTGAAGAGCAGCTCTAATAAAACTTGTTCTTCCAAGAGTCACTGTTATTTGTTGATCTTCAATGAGCAAAGACACACACACACACACACACCACTACAAGATGCTTTTCTTCTTCTATTATTATACAACATTACATCATTGACATTTAGATATCCTGTACATGCCACCAGATGCAGCTGTAGTTCATTCTTCTGAGTACCATCATAACTCAGAGCACAGACATACCATTTCTCTATTGATACATCATTTCTCTACCAATAGGATATTTAAGCTATTTTCAGTTATACTAGCAAATAAAATTACAATACATGTCATTTTTATATATATACTTGTGTACTGTTTTCTTGTTTTCAAGACTGAAAATTATGATTGCAAAATCAAAATATATGTGTGGATTTTTTTCCTTTTAACTGATTATGTAAGATTGTTTTCAAAAGAGATTGTAACAATCACACTGCAAGAGTTCCAATACCCCTATGGGTTCACACATGTTGTGCTGTGGTTTGGGTTACAGAAAAGAGCCTTTTAGAGTGGTCCAGCCTGGAGGCAAGGAGTTGGACTTTTACATTTCACATCATGAGTCATTGCTTGCAGACCATCCCCAAGGAGAAAGCAAAATCTTGAGGAACACAGCTCTCTGACTGAGAAGAATTCTTGGAAAGGGAATCACCTGAGTTGTTGGCCACCTGGGCTCACAGCAGAAGGAAGAATTCTTCAGTCAAAAGGGGAATCTGACCACAGACCTGTACCCCTGGGGTTAATAACACATTATATGTTAACTAAAAAAAGGGGGGGATCTGACCCCATCTTATGGGTAAAAAAAAGTATTTCATTGTTATTTTCATTTGTATTTCCATAAATACTAACTTGGAAACATACTTTTACAAGTTTATTGGCTGATTGGAATTTCTCTTCTGTGACATGCTTGTTCATACCCTTTGCCCATTTTTCTTTTGGTGGTTAACTTTTTTCTCATCCTTCTGTAGGAACTCCTTGTATATTAGGAAGAGTAAATCTCTGTTTATCCCATGAGTTAAAATTTTTGCCCCAATCTATCTTGTTTTCATTCTATTTAACTTATCTATTTTTTGCCAAATATATTTGGGCTGTGGCAGGTACAGATGGCACACTCAAAAGTTTTAACTGAAAAGAAATAAAAGGCTATGTCTGTAGATGAAAGTTTGAAGGAAACAAAGTTTCTAAGAATAAGAGAAAGCTATTTCTACCACTGAGTCTTAGGGATAAGAAGAGAGAAAGAATGAAAAGAGTCTGACAAAAAGTAGAGATGTGGAAGAGGAGGGGCCCAGGCGATATAGTCAATAAAAGTAAGTCTCCTGGGGCATAAAGTAAGCCAGAGAAGAAAAGAAAGGATTCAGAGTTGGATGAGGAAAAATGTAGATTAATCAACATGCCACATAAAACACTGAAATTTATGTGAAGGCCAATATTACAATAAAAAAAAAACTCTTAAATCAACTATTTTCATCATTGTATCAGCTTTTGAATTTTTTTTTTTTAAGATAGCTTAAGACCCAAGAAGTTGCAAAAATATATAGAGGTCCCTTTTACCATTCACCTAGCATCCTCCAATGAAGATAATGAAATGAATGCAGCCATAGCACATTACCAAAATCAGGAAATTGATTCTGGTACAATATTATTCACTCAGGTGCAAATGTTATTTAGACATGCACTAGTTTTTACATGTACTCGTGTGTGTGTATGTGTGTGTGTGCGCGCACACGCACTTGCACATGCATGCATAGTTCTATGAATTTTCCTTGCAAATATAAATTTGGGTAAATATCAGCAAATCAAGATACAGATGAGGAACTCTACTATATTAACCCTTACTAGTCACATTCTTCTCCAAACCCTAACTGGCAATTCATAATTCACTAGAATTTTGTCACTTTGATAATATTATACAAATAGAATCATAAAGTATGTAAATATTCAAAATTGGCTTTTTTTTCTCAGCATAATATTTATTGAGATCCATCCCAGCAACTGCATGTATTTAAGGTTTGTCCTTCTCATTACTGAGCAGCACCCCATTGTATGGATATACCACAGTTCATCTGTTTACCCAGTGAAGGACCTTTGGCTTATTTCCGGTCTTTGGCTGTTACAAATAAAGCTGCTTGGAACTTAAATGACAGATTTTGTGTGCATATCAGTCTTCATTTTCCTGGATTAAATGCCCCAAAGGGTAATTGCTGGATAATATGGAGGTTTATGTTAATTTTAGAAGAAACTGCTGTTTCCACTTATAAAGTAGATGCAATTTCCTCTGGTTTTCATGCTAAAAACAACCAAGAATGCTGGACATTATTTATAAAACAAATACAAGAAAAACTCTGAAAAGTGAAATAAAAAAGACAAATCAGAAATGAACACAAGACCCAAGGAAGGACAGAGTATTGAGTTTCCTGGGTTTACTCCTTGTCCCATGTATCCTAGACTTGGAACTGAAGAAGTTGGTAACCCAGAAATGTCAATGGGAAAAGAAAAGAAAAGAAAAGAGGAAGGAAGGAAAGAAGGAAGGAAGGGAGGACAGAAGGGGGAAAGTGGGATGAAAGGAAAGAAAGAAAAAAAGCATATCAGAAGCCTGCTGCCAATCAAGACAAAATTTCATACAATAAATGATCTATTCCAGCCAAATACAACAGAAAAATAATGTGCCCCAACCCTAGCAGTAAGGCTAAGTGAGGAGTACAGACTTTTACCTTTGAAAGGCTGCAGTGAGACACTCCCAACTCCCCTCTCCAATGAAGGAGGGGTCAGAGAAGGCCAATCATGAAGCTGGGACTTTCATCCTCATTAGCTTATAGTGAGGTTTCTATACACACAGTATTAATGGAGAGCAGCCAGGGAGTCAAAACTCTCACTCCTACCCAACACCAAAGAGGAGGTCCATTCTTGAGTGTGAACAGAGGCCCAGTAGGGTTCCTGTACTTTTTCTATCTGGCCAGTAATGAGCCCATGCCCCACCCTTTCCTCTGCTACAGCCACATCAGAGGAATTCAGTTCAAACAGGAGGTTTAAATAAGATCTAGAGTCTCATAACATAATATGGAAATGTCCAGGTTGCAATTTTTAAAAAATCATTCATCATACCAAGACCCAGGACAGTATCAAACTGAATGAAAGTAACACTAAAAGCAAAAATTGAGAAGGCATAGATGTTATAATTACCTGATAAAGATTTTTTTTTTAAGATTTTATTTATTCATTTGACAGAGAGAAATCACAAGTAGACAGAGAGGCAGGCAGAGAGGAGGAAGCAGGCTCCCTCTGAGCAGAGAGCCTGATGCGGGACTCGATCCCAAGACCCTGAGATCATGACCTGAGCCGAAGGCAGCGGCTTAACCCACTGAGCCACCCAGGCGCCCCACCTGATAAAGATTTTAAAGCAGTCATGATAAAAATACTTCAATGAGCAATTAAAAATACACTTGAAGCAAGTGAAACAATAGGAAATCTCAGCTAGGAAGTAGAAGATAAAAAGAAGAACCAAACATAAATTTTAGAATTGAGGGTGCCTGGGTGGCTGAGTTGGTTAGGCAACTGCCTTTGGCTCATGTCATGATCCTCAAGTCCCAGGATTAAGTCCCACGTTGGGCTCCCTGCTCAGTGGGGAGTCTGCTTCTCCCTTTGACCCTTTCCCCTCTCATACTCTCTCTCTCTCGCTCTCTCTCTCATTCTCTCTCAAATAAACAAATAAAATTATTTTTTTTTTTTAAAAAGAAAGCTTAAAAAAAAAGAAATTTTTGAATTGGAAAAAATTTAGAATCACTAAAATAAAAAGATCAGGGAATTGACTTAACACAATGGAGGACAGAGGAGAGAATCAGTGAACTACCAGATCTGAATTTATGTCATCTGAGTACTTAAGACAAAGAGGGCAGAAAAGCTTAAAAAAGAAAAAAGTACTGGAAGAGAAAAAGGTTGGAGACATCTAGAATCTGGCAAGAGTCATAAACATAATGATCCAAGAACTCAAATAAATCCTAAGCAGATGAAAAGAAAAGAATCTATGCCATATATATTATACTTAAACTCCTGATAAATAAAGACCATAGGGGGAAAAAAAAAATCTTGAAAGCAGCAGCATAGGAAAACAACACCTAGTTACAGTGGAAAATATAATTCAAATGACAGTGGATTTTTTCATTTAAATCAGGGAGTCTAGAAAGAAGCGACACAGTTTATCTTAAGTGATCAAAGAACTGACCCAGAATCTCGTATTTAGTAAAAATATTCTTCAAGAATGCTGGAAAAATCAATACATTCAGATTAAGAAAAACTATGAGAATTTGTCACCAGCGTTCTCTAAACAGAAATGATAGAAAACAACAACAACAACAAAAAAAATAAATAAATAAAATAAAATAAAAAACACTGGAAGACCAGGAAGGGAAGAGAAACATGGCAAGAAAAAGTATGGGTAAAAACAATAGGATTTCCTTCTCCTCCTGAGTTTTCTAAATTATATATTATGGTTAAAAAATTGCAAACCCTAACATGGTTTTAAATGTATATAGATAAAATGTTTAAGATAATGATACTGTAAATATAGGAAGGCAAAGAGACGTAAAAGGGAGATTTGTAAAAGGAAGATGTAAAAGTAAGATTTCTATGCTTTACTCAAACTGATAAAATGACAGTACCTGTTGACTGTGGAAAGTTATATAGTACTGTAAACAAGACTGAGCACTATTGGTGGAGGTATATACTTATTGATTACAGTGGAACAGAAAGGATAAAGAACCCAAAGGTAGACCCATACAAATATGCCAAAGGATTCTTGACCCCCCCCACCAAAACAAACAAACAAACAAAACTATTAAGTGAAAGAAACAGTAGTAGCTATAATATGCAAAAATTTTCAAAACTAAACAATAAAAAATTCTATTAGAAAATGGGCAAATGATGTAAAGAGACATTTCATTGAAGATGACAGACTAATGGCAAATGAGCAAATCAGCCATGAAAAAATCAGCCATTTCAAAAACACAAATTA
Organism: Mustela lutreola; assembly: GCF_030435805.1. Lineage (NCBI taxonomy): Eukaryota > Metazoa > Chordata > Mammalia > Carnivora > Mustelidae > Mustela > Mustela lutreola. The sequence goes on along the minus strand of NC_081298.1, from coordinate 39,617,329 downwards.
AAGCCAAAATGAGATATCAAATGCCTACCTATCTATTTATCTTTATATATATGTATATGTGCATATACATATATATATTCAACACAAATGCTGGTGATGACACAGAGACACTGGATCACTCATGCATTGCTAATAGGAATGTAAAATGTTACAGTCACAGTGAAAAATATTCTTACCGTTTCTTAAAAAAGTAAACATACAACCATCATATGATCCAGCAGCTACACTCTTGGGGTATAACCCAGAGAAACGAAGACTTTTGTTGACACAAAAACCTGTACATGAATGTTTATAGTAGCTATATTAATAACAGCAAAAACTAGAAACAACACAGATGTCCTTCAGTAGGTAAATGGTAAGACAAACTTGGCGAATCCATACCATGGAATCCTACTCAGCAATACAATGGAATTACTGATACATGCAACAACCTAAATGAAATTCTAAAGAAATATCTTGATAGGGAAAGCCAATACCAACGGTATACACTATATTATTCCATTTATAAAACATTCTTGAAATGACAAGAGGGTTAGGGAGATAGTATGATGAGAGGGAAGTGAGTGTGACTGCAAAAGGGAATCATGAGGGATCCTTGTGATGACAGAAGTGTTCTTTATCTTGACTGTCAGTGTCAATATCCTGGCAATGATACTGTACCATAGCTTTTTAAATGAAAAATTAGAACTTCTCTGAAAGAAATAAAATGTATAAAAAAGAACCAAAGAGAAATTATAGAACTGGTATTGTATTGTAGCTCTGAAATGTAACACCATTGGTGGGTAACTGTGTAAAGCACATACGGAATCTCTATTATTCCTTATAACTAAATATAAATCTATAATTATCTCAACATCAAAATTCTAACTTAAAAAACTGTCAACCTCCTTTATAGAAGGTTGTGCCATTTTACATTCTTATCAACAATGATGAGAAAGAACCAGTTTCTCTGCATTCTCACCAGCATTTGGTGTTGCAGCATTTAGAATTTTTAGCCATCCTGTGGGGTAGCTGGGTGGCACAGTTGGTTAAGTGACTCTTGGTTTCGGCTCAGGTCATGATCTCAGGGTCATTATCTCAGGGTCATGATCTCAGGATCATGAGATCAAGCCCCGCATAGGGCTCTTCACAGTCTGCTTCAGACTCTCTATCCCTCTGCCCCTTCCCTCTGTGCACAGGTATACTCTCTTTCTCAAATAAATAAATAACTCTTTCAAAAAATTAGGCATTCTAATAGGTGTGTTGTGGTGCCCATAATTTTTAACCTTTACATACATGACATTCTGGAATAATGAAGAGTTTTCCTTAAATCTCTGAAAAGATTCTGATTTCCTTTTTGGAGGGGTTGCTTTCTGCCCTGCAAATTGCTGTATTTGTTTTCATTACACTCTGAGTTCACAAATCATCATGTTTTCTCTCTTGTACTTGGCTTCCTGGAAGCTTGTGCAAAGATTTTACTCCTGTAAGAGACTAACATATCCTAGCTTTATGCTACCCATCAGAGATACAGGCAGAGGAGGAGGGGACAATCCAGGGGGAGATGCTAGTGGAAAATAAATTAGAAGCCTTGAAAAGTGGGGACAGAATTGAGCTTAATTCTACACTAGACCTGTATGGAGAAGCTCCATAGATTGGATAATTTAGTCCAAGGAAGGTTGTAACTGTAGGTCCTGGCTCATTCTAGGTCAACGGGAAGTCTGATTTAGGAGGTATGGGTAGACACAAGGATTGCAAAGCACAGAACAGAAATGATCAAAATGATGTAAGTGGCAACAAATTTTTCCAAGAGTTTTAAAGTGAGACAAAAGAATGCTAGAACAGAACAGAATATAGTGTAATCCCAAGGGAGAGAGTTGGAAAGAACCTGAAAGGCAATAGATCCAGAGAAAGGCTTCCTGCAGAATCTCCTAGCCTAAAGAGGAGGAAAGAATTCAAGAGGATAGATAGAGACAAGATAGGAAGCCAAGAGACTCAGACAAAAGGTGAGAAGAGACCCATTCTTTTTTTTTTTTTTTTTTTTTTTTTTGAGACCCATTCATTTTTAAATTCATCACATTTTTGGAGCCCAGAGTGTTAGATTCACTGACATTCTCACTTCCTTTTATTTCCACAAGTGGGAAATGCATCCAAAAGATAAATGGACACCAATTTTAAACAGTAGGAAGATGGCCTGGGGCTGGAATATACAGATCCAATTTTTATAGTCAACTACAGTTATTATAACTGACAGATATGTGTTGGTTTGATCATCCTTTGCTATCATGCATTACTTAGTGAACGTTACTGTTTTTATTATACCTATTTCTTTTTAGTGTAAAATCACTTACCTCCTTTGTGGAAGTAGATGGATGCATATAACAATAAATACACTAAATTAAACATGACAATGTTGAATTCAGAAAAAAAGAAAGCTACATGTTTGGTGTAACAGGGTGTACTAAGAAGTGAATTTAACTCCATTTATGTATTTGGACAAAGTGAAAATTTTTGATTGCTGCAACAAAGATACCTGAGGACACTCCATTTCCTAATCTCTTTCAATGTGGAGGAGATCATGAAAAGAACAGATGTTTCAAAATTATGGCCATTGGTTTTACATCCCAAATCCCAAGACATTAAAAAAGGGAGTTTTCTGCCAAAATATCTATCTAATCATTATGCCTTCTCTCATCCAGAGGCATAGGTTCTATTCAGAATGTCCAGATGGCAGTAGAGTAATGTTTGTTTCCTGTTAAAACCAGTAAATTGTCAATTATGGCTAAGGACTGTTAAAGTTAAAAAAGAATAAATAAAAAAGATCATGCTTCACATTCTGGCTTATTTATTTTCTTGACCTAGACTTGCAATTCTCATCAGAATAATTTCTTGGGCATTTTATGTTTCTCATCCCAATTATTTCAGCTTTTAAAACTGACTGTAAAGTTCATTCTTTATGCATGACATGAGGAGGGCAGTTTAACCTGTAGTAGAGAGAATACATCACTAGAGATTATGTTTCAAAGTGTATTTTTTCTATTACATGACAGCTTTTGATTCGTCATTTTCAAGTAACCCACATGAACTGTTTGATGTGTTCAACATGGCATTTATTCTTCATCAATACAGTATTTATAAGTAGAACCCTTGCAAACTGAAACAATAATAATACCATCAAGATTTAGATGGTTTCTTAGCTATTAGGAAAAGCAAATAAAAAGCTTACCATCTGAAATGTGCAATGAAAATACCTGGAGAAATCCTGTGGTGTATTAAAAATAAAAATAGAAAATTTCCATACTCAGCCCCAAAATCTAACATAGGAATCAAGATCACTTGGTTAAAATTCAAAAGTCCACAAAAATATAAAATGTAAGGATAATAAAAGGTCTTTCAGCAATTATTTCAAATATTGGCCCAAGCTTATAGCAGTTTCTAATCCACAATCATAAGAGAGTTTATAACTGAACTAAAATGTCTCAAAGGTCAAGACATTTAAAAAGAACAATTTGAAAATGGCAGTTTTCTAATCAGGTTTCAACTCCAAAAATAAATCTAATAAAATGCTTTTGAATAATATCATCTTAGATTATAAACAATCCCTCATATATAATTTATACAAAATTATAATAGAGATGTCCCTTGGCCTACACGCAGTATTAAAAATTTACCAGATACCTCTACCTAGATGCCACACTAGATGCAAGACTCCCAGGGTCTAGGTGTTAATCTATCTGGACAATATCTTAATTACCACATATTACCATAGAGCAATAAAACTTCATTTGAATCTGACAGTCCATCTGTTAAAGTTCCTGGTATTTCAGATGAATGAAAATAAATCAAACTTTATTTCATGGAAATCGTTTCTGAGATTCCTTGTAGGTTAATAAGGTCAAACTCTAAAGTTTATTCATAAGATGAGAAAGAATAAGAGGTAAAGAAATTTAAAATTCAATATATTTTATTAGTTTGCTGTTATATAAAAACTGTAAATAAATGACTCCGTGCAATTAGTGCTAAAATAAGTGTTGGTTGGTATTCACCAGAAATCAATACTGCCGAAAAGTGGCCAGTGACATAGGTTAGACAAAATATGACCCACTCTGATGCCCACGGGTCTACTGGAGGGTGCAAAACACATTATATAACAGTATTCTCAAGAAAATCACATTTATGACAGTCAAGTGTAGGATGAATTTTATCACTTAAATAATAACGTTAGATGGTTATCATTCATAGAAGGAGTTGTGACGTTTGAAATTGTCCTATTTTTCCCTGTTACACTACTGGATCCCTGAGGTACGCTGCACTTCCTCTATCAGTCTCTAGATCACCTGGGGAGGCAGCCACAGAATGCTGCTTGTATCTGAATATTCCAGAGGTCAGTTTTTGATCCCATTTTCATCTCCTACATATCAGTGTATAAGTATGTGTGTGTATATGTACGTTAAGCATAGCTGTCCACTTTCAAGCAACAAAGTGTGAATAGCAAATAATTTTTCCTGCCTAGCATCACCACCAAACTCACCACTTTCTTGTAACGTGTCAAAACTGCCTTTCATCCTAACAATCCCTTGTTTTTTAAAACTCTCTAGAGAGGGCTCTTTAAAACAGATAGTAAGGGCTTCTCCTCTCCTGCTTGAAATATCTGGCTGGTCAAAAAGCACAGGTAAATATTAATTATTAAGAACTAAGTAGTAGAGCTAGAATACTTAACACATAAATACACAGGCTACTAAAATATTTTCATATTTAGGAGATCAAAACAAAGAGAAGTGTGAATAAATAAAGGAAAGAAAAAGCTCCAAAGTGCAGCATTAGGTGGGTCCTAGAACCCTATTCGACACCAGAGTGGCAGAGAAGGGAACTGGTACCAGCCATTATTGTCTTCACATGATGACACAAGTAAAACCTCTGAGAATCTTGGTACTCCCCAAAGGGATCTACAAATTATGCATGGCTTACATATTTGGAAATCACCCTGGTCAACTTATAAAACGGAGGATTTGTTGTAAAAGCTTTGGAGGTCAGCCTTAAATCTGTTTAACATATATAACTAAAAAAAAAAATTGTTGAAATTACATTTATAAAATATACAAATAGGATAAGCCTTAAAACTTTTAGAAATAATAATATAGGTTTAAAAAAAAACAGAAGAACAAGTAGAAAAGTGTAAATGTGCTGACATTCCAATTTTGCATACAGAAAGGTTAAGAGGTAATGCTTGAAACTAATAAATCAAGTAAATAGATTTGAGTATATAATCTAGATGTATAAAATTTCTAACCAAAAATCTAACCAACAATGAGAAAATGAGGGATGGTGGCTCTGGAAGGAGCTATCTAAGCATACTAGCTTTATCCTCTCCCATAGCTAACTGTTTTAGAGGTTATTTATTCTACAGGATAGGATTTATATAGATCATGTATTAACATTACCAGATGCTATCATCTATTTATTTATATAAAGTACAATTCTTTATTTGTCTAAATTACATTTATATATTATATTATCCATTGGGGGAAAAATAAGCTGTTAGAATGTTTAATTTATATCCCTTAAGAAAAGCAAACTCAAAAAACACAATTATTATACTTAATAAGGTTCAGGGAGATAGCAGGCAATTATACCTCCATTTGATAAATATTCCTAGCAGGTAGTTTACTGCTCCCAAATATAAATATTGAAATTTGCCTTTACTTCTAAAGTTCATACTTTCTCTTTAAGAAGAGATCTTTCTCAGTCATATCAATTAGTTAAAAAAAAAAAAAAAGTAACTTTGGAAATGATACAAGGTTTTAGAGCATCAAGAATAACTAGTATATATTTATGGAATTAAACTGACTTTACACTTTTGTGAATCTGTGCTTCTGTGTCATAAAAGAAGGAAGCTTGAAAAATTACCATGTAGCCCTAAATTCTATGATTACAGAATCATAGGCTTTGTCTATCTTGTGTAAATACACGAAGACCACACACACACACACACACACACACACACACATTTCAATATGTAATACAATCTTGTATTTTAAGAGTAAAAAGACAGAGGCAGCTCTTTTAGTAATTAGACTTAGCACAAATGTTAGATTTAAATTTATGTTGTAATTAAAAAACAATCATTACAGTTGCAGTAGGTTTAAAGAACTAAACTGAGACATGTAATATTTCATTTTGTTTCCTGTATTTTTAGGCACTGTTGTTTGATGAGTATACATTTACTATAGCTATGTCTTCCTAATAGACTGATCTCTGTTTAATTAAGTAACGTCTCTGTCTCTAATAATATTCTTTACTCTAAAGTCTACTATATCTAATATTAATATAACAACTATTTGTTAAACACTGTTTGCATTGTACGTCTTTTCTATCCTTTTATCCTTTTTATCCTTTCTATCCTTTTATGTTCGATTAACCACTGTTGCTATATTTAAAGTGAATTTCTTGCAGGCAACATATTATTGAATCATGTTTTTTATTCACTTTGCCCGAATCTGTTTTTTATTTGTTTTATATAGACAACTTACATTTTTAGCAGTTTTATGATTCACATGATACAACTGGCTCATTTAAAGTCTACGATTCAGGGGCGCCTGGGTGGCTCAGTGGATTAAGCCGCTGCCTTCGGCTCAGGTCATGATCTCAGTGTCCTGGGATCGAGCCCCGCATCGGGCTCTTTGCTCAGCGGGAGCCTGCTTCCTCCTCTCTCTCTGCCTGACTCTCCACCTACTTGTGATCTTTCTCTCTGTCAAATAAATTAATAAAATCTTTAAAAAAAAAAAAAAAAAAAAAAAAAAAAAAAAATAAAGTCTACGATTCAGTGGCTTTTGTATATTCATAGGCGTGTCAACCACTGCCATGATCAGTTTTTGAATACTTACTTCATCTCCTGAAGAAACCCCTACCCCTAGTATTCACTCTGTTTTCTTTCAACTCCCACCTCAATCCTAACTACCCTACCCCAACACCAGTCCTAGGAAATCAGCTGATTGTACCTATAGATTTGCCTATTTTGGAACATTTCATAGAAATGGAATTATACAATATGTAATCTTTTATGACTAGCTTTTTTCACTCAGCATAAGGTTTCCAAAGTTAATCCATCTTACAAGATTCAGTACTTCCTTCCTTTATATGGATAAACTTTTCCATTTTCTGCATATAAAATTTTTAATCCATTCATTGGCTGATGGATGCTTGAACTATTTCCATTTTGGTATCTACTACAAATAATGTTGTTATGAACATTCATATATAAGTTATGGTATTAATATATGTTTTTTTATTCCTTGGGTTTATACCTATGAATATAATTACAATGTTTTGCAATTTGAGAGACTGCCATACCATTTTCCAAACTAGGCACACCATTCTTAGATTCCCATCAGTAACATATGATGGTTTTAATTTCTCCATATCCTAGTCAGCAATTGTTATTATCTATTTTTTGATAATAGCTATCTATCCTAGTGGATAAGAAGCAGAATCTTATTATGGTTTTGATTTACATTTCTCTGATGGCTAACAATGTTCAGCATCTTTTCATATTCTATCTGGTCATTTAAATAACTTCACTGAAGAGTTGTATGTGGGTGTGTGGGTGTGGGTGGGCGTGTGTACATATTCAGAACCCTCACCCGCTGTCTTATTTTTATTATTTTATCTTATTCTGTGAGTTGGTTTTCACTTTCTTTGTGGTGTGATTGAAGCAAAAGTTTTAAATTTTGATGAAGTCATGTGTATCTGTCTTTTCTTTTGTTGCTTAGGCTTTTGGTGTCACATCTAAGAATTCATTGCCTAACACAGGTCACAAATTTTGTAACTATGATTTCTTCTAAGAGTTTTATAGCTTTCTTTCTTACATTTAAGATCTATGATCCATTTGGAGTCAACTTTCATGTAAGGTTTAAGGAAGAGGTTTTACCTTTATTCCTCCACATGTGGATATCCAGTTGTCCAAATACCATTTATTAAAGCTTATTCTTTCCCCATTGAATAGTTTTGGCTGAACTATCAATTTCATTTCATTGGTCTATATATTTATCCCTATACTAGTGTAATAAATTTTGAAATTGGAAAGTTTAAGTACTCAACTTTGTTCTTCCTTTTTAAGATTGTTTCAACTATTCTGGGTTCCTTGCATTTCTATAGACTATTTATAATTAAAGTAATTTATTGATATTAGGGCTTAAGTCTGTCATTTTATAACTTGCTTTCTGTTTTGTGTTTCTTTGATCACTTTTAAGGTTTCTTTCTTGATTTATTTATAGCGGTTTTTTTTTTTTTTCAGTGTATTTCCTTCTATCACTTTCTTAGTGTCTCCTCTATATATGTGATACAATATACACATGTACCTCATCACAGTCTAATAGTATCAGCAATTAGTGGACATGGGGGAAAATCAATTTCCTGCTCAGTACCCCTGAAACCATGTAAGGGAAAGGTATTTTTTTTTTCATATTTGGCAGATATTACCAATTCGTTGTCGTCATCGTCGTTGTTGTTGGTAGGTCTTTTATTGGTCCTTTAGCTAAGGGAAACAAGAATTTTCCTGGAGCTTTTTGGGTTTGTGTCTGTTGATGGTCCAGGACGGGAAACTTCTGGAGTATCCAGGAGATATGAGAAACAGTAAAGAAATCCAAGGAACTCACTGCTATATTCCTCAAATCCTGAGGCAGCTCACCTTCTTGTCTGATCTTTCAAAGAGCTCCTGTGTTTGTTTGTCTTGTTATATATTAGAGGATTTTAGTTGTAAGGGCGAGTATTTGGCAGGAATGGGGCTACTCCATCCTAGTGGAACTGAAAGTAATATTTCATTTAGTATTAAGAATGCTATTTATGTCATTTGAATTCCACTGATACATTCTGATGTTTCCTTAGGAGGGTTAGACTATTTGGGTGAAGACACCAAATTATTCCCTTTGCTGTTAATATGCAGGCAAACATTCATTTATATTTATCTAAAAGTAATTGTAAACATTTGAAAATAATTATATGGTTAAGTCACTTCAATTAGTTAAAACAGTTGGATGAGAACACAACAGAATATTTCAAGTAACAGCTGAGTAGAAGATTTTAATCTCATTACAACTGATGTCAGCATTCTACCTGAGGCAAAACTAATTGCAGCAGCTTCTACCCACAGTCCCAACCCATCACATCCTCACAGTGAATAACCATGCAAGAGAAAATGTGCTAACAAAGGAATATGTGCCCACAGTTTGTATTTGGGCCTTTGCAGTCGTGTCAGCTAGTACATGATGTAGGCAGAGCTTTGTGTATGTAACAGAAGGTGTCCATGTCATTTCCAAGTCCTGTCTGTGGTGCTGACACTTGATGAAATGCAGGGTACATGCGCTCCTTTTAGGAACAAGAGGACTACGTGTTTTGGGGTGGGATGAACCTGATTTAGGATCTCAGTTCCACACTGGATAAGTTACTTAACATCTCAGAACCTCAGTTTTCTTGTCCAGAACACATGGGCTCCTAAAGCTGTTAATTCTCTAGCTGTTAATGGAAGTATATAAAGTGCCTTTCATAGTAACTTCGCTCACAGGAAATGTTGAGTAAGTATATATTTGACACCCTGATTTTTTGCTGTCAAAGCAGTGGACCTAGAGCTCACATATACCTCTTGGACCAAGCTTGGCTTTGACATTCTCCCAAATTCTAATTTAAGGGGTAGAATCCCAACTCTGTAATGCAGGATGCCAACGCCAACCAAGGAACAACATACCCATTTTTTTTTATAAAGATTTTATTTATTTATTTGACACACAGAGATCACAAGTAGGCAGAGAGGCAGGCAGAGAAAGAGGGGGGAAGCAGGCTCCCTGCTGAGCAGAGAGCCGATGCGGGGCTTGATCCCAGGACCCTGAGACCACGACCTGAGCCAAAGGCAGAGGCTTAACCCACTGAGCCACCCAGGTGCCCCACCCATCTTTATTCTAAGGAAATCTCTCTATCAAATGTATAGAAAAAAAATAAAAATAAAAGCTTGATTTCAAAATGCACACATGTATTTAATTTTAATGAATATAAAAATTCTAACCTTCCTCATAAACTTTCTCTACAAGTCATCAAATTCCAAGTATACTTTTTCTAAATCTATACTTAAGGACAAATATCAAGAACTTCTATTTTAATTCTGCAATTTTTTCCTGAGAGTTGAGGAGTAAAAGGAATTTTTATATCACATGTAAGAAAAGTGAAGATTCCCCCACACCATATCCCTTACAGATAAGCAACAGAATCTCATTAATTAAATACTTGCTCAACGCTCCCTTTTCCCCAGTGCGTTCAGTTAACTAAAGGGTAATTCCGGGTTAAATGGAGTTTCTGAAGATCAAAATGCTGTCATAAATTCTACCTCTCTGGTCTACAGGGATGTGGAACACTTCAAATAATAAGTCCAGTTTATCCAACAGAATGTTCTCTGAAAAAGTAACCCAAATTCTCCAGGTTGTAATTGTGGCTTAACAATGATGGGTTGCACAGCCCTAGCAAATCATTAAGCTTCTCAGCCTTCAGCTTCCCAGCTAAGTACCAGTAATAGCTCAAAACTCCTCATTCAACAACGATTTTCTCATCTAGCCTATACACACCCTCCAATGTCGAGGGAAATGACAGCAGCCATTCCTTCGCTCATTTAATGGCAGAGAAATGAACATTCTGAGAATCTTGGTGTTTCCCAAAGGGTGATCTACAAATCATGGATGATTCAGAGGAAGCCCTTGAGATAGAAAAAATACTGCCTATAAGGGCTAAAGAAAAAAAGGCAGAAAAGAATAAGAACATGGGAAGGAGTATTAAAAGCCCCAAATAATAGCAGCTAACAGATATTAAGGTGGCAAATGAAAGGACAAAGAAACAGCTGTACAGGACATGAGGAAATGAGACAATCAAGAAAGCCGAGTTCTGTGGACAGCTGAATCTTACTACCATCCAGGGCCAGGAATTTCAATACTGAATAGTCACTTAAACTGTGACAGATGGAAAACCATGCTTCAAAATTTTGAAATGATTCAGATAATGGAAGAATTAAAGTTAGCAAGAAATCTTCCCAATATGTTACTTCAAATTGGGCTAGGTCCTGACTCATATGCTACCACCTCTGATGGTTATTAACCAGCTGTCCATGCCCTAGGAGTCTAAATTCTGGTTCAGTAAGTTTGGAATCTGTATTTTCAGCAAGCCCCTCTGCTTGACACTAAAATCCAACAAATTTTGAAATCCTCCATCCTATACAATGTGGCCTTTTTTTCCATGTGCACCTTACTCTTCTTATGGCTAAATCTCTTTGGGTGTGGTTGTCTGCTACTTTCCTGAGAAAAACAGGTGTCTTCTCTATGGCCCTTATCCACACTCTTCCTCTGAGAGGATATGAGTAATCTAAATTTTACTTTGTATAAAGATTAAAAGATATGTCAGTCAGATTAAGAGAAAACACAATGTGTCACTAAAATATAAATGAATGAGAAATGGAGTTATTTTTGAGAAGAAAATCTAAGAGCCATTGCATCATTCCAAGGTCAAATGAAACAAAGAATAAAACCCAGATGTTCTAAGTTCAGCATGGCCCTCATAATTTCCAACCTCCCTAATCAATTTAAGGGGAAAGATAAGCATATGCTTCTATCTGTGAAAAGTATTAAAGGAATTAAACATTTTTTTTTAAAGGTAACATTCCTTCAGTGCCATCCTGAAAACAATTTCAATGAATCAACTCAAAATAAGGTAAAAAATGAAGTTTCAGCTTTAAAATAACTCTATACATATCTATGCATACATAGTCTTCTAAAAAATACAGAAGAATATTGTTAAACATATAAAAGAATATAAAATTATAGCCAACTTTATAGCAGTAATTGTATAACATCTCAGAAAAAAACCTCAAATTTAACATGATTAAATCTAAATGAGAATATTAAGCTTCCTTTTCATCCCTTATTATTTCAATTTTACTCAATAAATATAAAACTCTAGGGGGGCCTGGTGGCTCAGTGGGTTAAGCTGCTGCCTTCGGCTAAGGTCATGATCTCAGGGTCCTGGGATCAAGTCCCGCATGGGGCTCTCTGCTCTGCAGGGAGCCTGCTTCCTCCTCTCCTTCTTTCTGCCTATCTGTCTGCCTGCTTGTGATCTCTCTCTGTCAAATAAATAAATAAAATATTTTAAAAAATAATAATAATAAATAAATAAATAATTCTATTCTCATGTATTCCTTTACAAAGTAATCCAAGTACATAATGTTGTCTCAAATGGTAATCCACCTCAAAATATATGGAAGGAAGTAATTCCCTTTTAGTTCAGCTATCTTTGTAACAGATAATAATTGCAGTGGCAGAATTGATCACCCTGTCAGTCTCTACCCTAGTCATCTGGCATGTTTATAAACAAAGTTTATTGTCAACTTAATGTCTTTTCTTTACTCAACATAACTTACAGAATCAGAAATTACAAGGTGTGAAGAGAGCTGTGTTTAACCTATGTTCTACTTCTAATTTTACTGCAAGAAAAGGAAAACATTTTCATGGCATTCATGTAGTATGGTAGAAGCAAGACTTATCTTTTCAACCATACATAATTTAATATCATTACTTGAATCAATATTTGAGAACTAATAAAGGCATCACTGAATCACAAGTTGATTTAATTTACATTATAGTCTAAAACTACACACTGCATTAAAGAACTGATTCTATTACCTTATTCCATAAGAGGCCTAGGACAAATAAAATCCCAATTTTCATGTTTCTCACAACAGTCCATAAAATAAAAATGTGCAGCACAGAACTATACATATAGAGCATTCTACTGCATTTACAGGGGCCTTCTATTACAGAAGTTACTCATTCAGAGCTAGTAACAATTACACTGAGCGAAAAGGGGGAAAAAAGAAGTTAGTTTTCTTCCCTCCAACTTGAGTATCTTCTGTATAAGAAGACAGCATGACAGTCCGTATGAGCCGTTGAAAAAACAACGTAATTCGTTACAGGTCTTCAGTTGGAACTGAGAGGTGAGGGAACCATAGCTCTATTATTCTTCAAAATGAAACTACTGATTACTACTGATAGAAGACAGAGGTCCCAGCCAACACCGTTCACCGTGCTCTGTCATTCCTCCTTATTTCCAGTTTTCATGTAAGTCTTGATTCACCATATGATATTGGCTTCCTCCAATTTTCCTACCAGGAAGAGTCCCTTGCCTTATGCATGATGTTTTATTTTATTTCTTAATAATTTTTTTAAAGATGTATTTATTTATTTTAGAGATCGAGAGGGAAACGCATGCACCCACCTGAGCCGGAGAGGGGGGTAAAGGGAGAGAGGGACTCTCAGACTCCCCATGGAGCACAGAGTCTGAGACCGGGCTGGATCTCAGGACCCTCAGATCTTGACCTGACCCCTCCTGTTTCCTTCTAAAAATGAGAGGCCATCAGGGTTAGGTAGTGCTTCGTGGATCTGTTATTCCCCTGTCTCTGTGAATATAATCTTTAAGGATCTCTTATGATGTGACCTAGAACTGTGATGGGTTTAAAAAAAAAAAAGTTTTTCTTCTTCTTGGTACTTCTTTTAGCTAAAACAATCTGGTAGGAGGAGAATTTGCCAAGTGACAGGGTCCTTAAAGGAAGGCTGGTGAGACAGTTAAGCCTTCTTTTGAGGAAGGGATGGAAGAGGAGGGGAGAGGAATTCTGTGTATGACAATCCCCGATGGTATCCCATGACAAAGTCTGCTTTGTCTATGGACCGCTGTAAGTGTGAAAAAGTATTGTCCTCCAGCTCTCTCTTCCCTCAGGTAAAATAACTCTGGGGCACATGTCTGTGTTGTTTCCCAGAGCCTCGTCATAGAAATAACGCCTTGTTGTTCCAAGTTACGTGCTTGATACCCCTTTTTTAGCTTCATTCACTCCCTGTTTTAATCCCCTCACTTCCCTGTTTATGTTTCCTGGAATCAGCTCCCAGGACCCACTTGGATTTTAATCTGTAACTCTGTGTATTTCTCTATACGAAGAAACCCCAAGATAGTAGTTATTTTTTAGATACCTATCAGAAAAAAACTCAAAAAATAAAAAATGAGAAAAAATCAAGATATAGTAGCATTATTTCATATCAGCAATCTGAATATAAAACTGAGTTTCTCATTGAAGTTTACTGAGAAAGTGAGAAAGTGAAACAATTATTCATTTGAGAAATAAAGAGAAAAATATTTTTCATATTCTGATTCTAAAAATCTGAAGAAGACAAGGTCCTTGCTCTGAAGAAATCAAAGTCTAGGGAGAAAGACTGATACAAGTATGGGGATAATCCCCAAACATGGCCACCAACTACCCCTCCAATGGTTGTACACATGTTGTTTTCCCATGAGACTTTGCCGCTCCTCTTATCGGGAGTTGGAGTCTATTTCCCTCACTATGAAACTGGGTCGATCTTATGGTTTGCAATCAAGTGCACTGGAAGTGATATTTGGGACTCCTAGTGTAGCGCTAAAGAGGACTGACAGCTTTAACTTCCCTCTCTCAGAGCCTAGATGTGATGCTAGAAGTTCAGACAAGACTCCTCCTCAGGGAGGAGACTTTGGAGGGACATAAGCCATCCTGGATTTTCTAGCCCCAAACAAACTCCCAGCTGAATGTAGCTGCATAAGTGAACTCAGCTATACCATGGAGGAAGAAAATGCTCCCAGCTGAGGCCAACTAATTCATAGAATCATGAGAAATAATAAATTATTGTTTTAAGCCACCAAATATTGGGGAGGTTTGTTAAGCAGCACACAGAACTGAAACAACACGCAATTATGATACAGCTTAACGTATCACTTAACTGGAGTGAAATACAAATGCAAAGGAGGACACAGAAAAGGTAGTTATTGGGTGAGCACCTCTTATGAAATATTACCATACAACAATGTGATCACTTCTATAACTACATTTTTTTTTTCTAGCAACAATGGCTATTATTCGTAATGATGAGAGAATATCCAATTTAGGAGCAGTATGATTGTGACTCCGTGGACAATAAAAGTTAAAAGAAAAAAGATAGATGTTTGGATTGGTCGAAGGAGAGATGCTGGGATCAAAAGAATGGAAAGCCATCCAGGAAGGGAGAGGAGTTGAGAAAAAAGGCAAGAAGCCAAGTAGGGATGATTAACAAGGATCTGTCTTATAGGCTGGTGAGAGCAATGGGAACTGTGGATAGTAAGATATCATCTCTTCTTTGTTTTCTCACTTCACTATCCTAAAACTGACTCCTTAAAAAGGTATAGCGATTATATCTTTTTTTCTTTAAGCCAGTTAAATTATTAAGAGAACCACTTATGAAGGGTAGCAACACATTGCTCATCTTCTAATCACTGTTGAAAAGTACATTTGTAAAACATTTGCTCCTTTTCTCTCCCAGAGGACTCTTCATTCTATTTAGGTGAATCACATATTAGTCAACAACATGCCTACTGCTATACCAATGTCATAGCTACTGAAATGCTTACCTTAATGGTTGATGCTATCAATACAAGAAAAGTCATAGAAATTCTCTCATATTGCCATCTGTGACAGATTTTTAGTATATTTAAAGACAGTTTCAATGGCTCCTAATTTCCACAGTGTGGAAGCACAGCATTTCATGCTTCACAAATTAATAGGGGGATCTATTCTCAATCAGTGATTATTAATATATTCATTCCTTTATGAACTTATTCTCATTTTTCAAATAAAAAATAGAGTATGCTTATGAATTTAAAAGGAACACTGGTTGGAGTTTACCTTTTTGTCTTTGACATTGCAAGCAACCGAGCAATGAAATTCCATCTTTGTTAAGTGTCTAGGACATGGCTGAAATAATGTATGTATATATGTATACAACTATCTCTACACCTGTATATGTAAATAATTGTTTATGGCTTGAATACCTTCTGAGATTTATTAAAGAAGACATCCCAAAGATAATAGTTACTGGAACATACACAATTCTAGAAGAGGTACCTTATCTCTCTCCTCCACACCTTCAAATTAATAGTGTTTTCCTAACTACCACAATTTCTCAAAAGTGAACTTCAACAAACACGGCATTTAGATGTTATGAAATGCACTATCTTAATGTTCATAAAAGTTATTGCTTACACCCTGCATGATTGCTTAATTGCTATGATTCAGTTATGAACAAAACAAAATGCAAAGAAGCAGATCTCACTTGCTCTCCTGCCTAGAAACCACATCCCATAATTAAATTGGAAGATGGTTGGATAGCTCCTCAAACAATGCAAGGGAGTGGTGGAACTGCTTCTTCTTGCTCATTAGCTTTGGGTTAAGTTGAATCATCGCTCTTAAGAGATCCTGCAGGCTGTAATGACTAGATCACCTCAGACCAAGGTTGCTGGCTGTGAAGTGCACACTGCTTTAGGAGGTGAGATCAGAATAATGAAACATTGTGTTCTCAGATCCAAGGAGCCACCAGTAATACACCAAACCTACTCAGGGCTCAGACAGAAGACCTGTAGAGAGGAAATGTGTGCCCAATGAAATGACTCATCGACCAAGGTTAGAATAATTCCAAGACTGTCAGATAAATTGTGTGTACAGGTATACAGACATATAGTGCTTCTTTTTCCTAGACAGGCTTCTCCCTGCATTTAATCGTCTCCATTTATATTTCATTTCTCAGAGAAAGACTAACAGTCTCCCCCCTTCCCTTCATCGAGTGTGTCTCATCATCATCATATGGAAGATTGTATCAGTATTTGGTCCATATGACCTCAGCTTGACCATTTCAGACATGTCAGGCTGAATCATCGACTGAAGGCTTTCTCTACCTGCCAAAGACCACCTTGCCTATTAATGTGGCAGGGTGCAAATGCCAAGGAATTAATACCCCCTTAGAGCAGCCCTCTAGCAATGGCTGACAGGAAATGTTGTAAACACCTCATCTCCTTTATCTCTCAGGTGAGATTAATCCTGAGGTACATGTTATATACTATCTCTCAGTACTCCCTAGCATACTTAAGCTCCAGTTGTCCACCATTTTACTGGCTTTCTTCCTTCTCTCCCCCCCCCCCCCCACTTTACTACCAGTGTTACTTGAGATTGCCTCCTATATAAGCTACTTAAAGCATAATTTTTGTGTCAGGTTTGGTTCTATAGGTACCCAAATTAAAACTATCATCATCTTCAACATCATGACAACAATAATAATAGCCCTTTTCCACATATTGGGCTACTGCTATATGTACTTGAATCTTTCTTTCTTTATTCCATTAATATTTTAGTGTTCATGACAGGCAGCTATATTGCCTGTCTCTCACAACTGAGGCATGGGGGCTTAAACAAGTTGCCGAGATCTAGATCACTGAGTTCATAAGTGAAGACTAGAAGGCATGACTGGTTGATTCCAAACTCATTTTGCTCATTCTACAGTATTCTGCTGCCTCCCATAGAAGCTAAAAATAAAATGATTTAAAAACAAAATTCACATGTTGAGCCCTTCTCTATTTTCTGAAAAATATTAGAAGGAATAATTTTATTCCAACTACTAAGTAATAAATGTCCAAGAATATCTTTGTCAACCTAAAAATACTTTCGAAATGAGTCATTAAAACATGGATAGTATTGGGCGCCTGGGTGGCTCAGTGGGTTAAGCCGCTGCCTTCGGCTCAGGTCATGATCTCAGGGTCCTGGGATCGAGTCCCATGTCTGGCTCTTTGCTCAGCAGGAAGCCTGCTTCCTCCTCTCTCTCTGCCTGCCTCTCTGCCTACTTGTAATCTCTCTGTCAAATAAATAAATAAAATCTTTAAAAAAAAAAAAAAAGAACATGGATAGTATTTTAATTCATTTGGAACACTGCTCCATGAAATGTTTGGTTGTGTCTTCTTTTTGCCACAACAGCATTTCATAAATGCATGAGGTCTTCTCAAGGGCAAGGATGGCATCTTATTGTGTCTGCATTCCCAGGAACTAGCCTAACAGGCATTCAGTGAATGTTAGTTGAATGGACTAACCGGAGTTCTAGTAAATTTTAATAATAGGGAAATATTTAGGGGAAAATTGGTTTCAATAAGACTCTAGCTGGATGCAATAAAGATTGATATCCCTTGGTAAGGAACAGAAATTTTATCATGAGGAGAGCTATGAGGTCCATGGTCTTCCTGATGATGTTCTCTATATAGAGAATGATCTATGCTTTAAAGACATTTGACATTGCAGTGTAAGTGATGTTTTGATAGAGTAATTGAATATTTTGAAAAAAATAAAGTGAATTTAGAATGATCTAGAAGAAGGAGTACTCTGAAGTTTAGAACTCTAGGTATTAGTACATAGATCTGCTTCACATCACTGAAGATACCCTACTGCAAATGTTAATCACTCTGCCAAAGAACAAGTGGAGTTTCTTTTCCAAAAGGTAGAATATAGCTTTACCTGAAGACTTTGTAGCCAAGCTTGCCTATTAACCATCCAAATATTTGCCCTAATAACTCATCTTTAATCAAAAAGTAAAGCCTATATCGTGAGATTGGGTAGCTTAGTCATTGCCTACAACACTTTGCCACTCTTAATATTTACAATTAAGTTACTTTTAACAGTCCTACAACTTACTTAAAATTGTAGAATGGAAATTTCTAAATATATGGAAGAAAAAAATCTGTGCAGGAAAAATAAAACTTTTAATTATACCAATATACCAATTATTTATAAAAACTGTATTATGAACTAAGCAATCAAATACTTAACTTCATCTTACAAAGTGTAGAGTGAAACTATAATCAGTTAAAAATAATTCATATCCCACATATAAGAGTTTAAAAGATCTGTCACTTAAGGGGCCCAGAGAATACTATTTGAGATGATTGGACATGTGAAAATATGTTTAGGAAAGAATAAGAAAATGATTAAAGAGCATAATTTTCTACAAAATAAGAATATTTCACAATTACTTTCCAAATCAATCTTCAGGGTTTTGTTTCATTTTGTTTTTTACTATGAAATTCCTTTAAAATTAATCCTAGACGGGCGCCTGGGTGGCTCAGTGGGTTAAGCCTCTGCCTTCGGCTCAGGTCATGATCTCAGGGTCCTGGGATCAAGGCCCGCGTTGGGCTCTCTGCTCAGCGGGGAGCCTGCTTTCTCCTCTCTATGCCTGCCTCTCTGCATACTTGTGATCTCTCTCTCTCTGTTTCAAATAAATAAAAATAAAAATAAATAAAAAAATAAAATTAATCCTAGAGAAGCAGAATAAAAAAAATTAGAGTAATTTCCTATTTCAGTAATTGTGTAAAATTTCACATTTTTTATGATTTGTTTTTTTACTTAAGTTCTATTTAGTGTAAATTCTAGTATAATAATAGTTTCAGGAGTAGAAGTTAGTGATTCATCACTTACATATAACACCCAGTGATCATCACAAGTGCCCTCCTTAATATCCATCACCCATTTAGCCCATCTCCCCATCCATCTCCCTTCCGGCAACCCTTAATTTGTTCTCTATAGTTAAGAGTCTCTAATGTTTAGACTCCCTCTCTTTTTTTCTTTCCCTTATGTTCACCTGTTTTGTTTCTTAAATTCCACATGAGTGAGATCATATGGTATTTATCTTTCCCTGAATGACTTATTTTACTTAGCATAATACACTCTAGCTCTATCCACACAATTGCAAATGGTAAGATTTCATTTTTTGATGGCTGAGTAATATTCCTGTGTGTGTGTGTGTGTGTGTGTGTGTGTGTGTGTGTCGTATCCTCTTTATCTATTCATCAGTTGATGGGCATTTGGACTCTTTCCACAATTTGGCCATTGCTAATAATATTGCTGTTTACTTTTAATTTGAAAACAATTAAAAAAATTCAAAAAGCAGAAACAGTATGCAAATAAGTCATATTCAGCAGCAGTTAAGATTTTCTCAACATTTTATTACGAAATTTTTTAATCATATAGCAAAATTCAAAGAGTTGTATGGTGAAATCCCATATACTCACCATCTAGATTCTACCATAATAATCATTTTACTGTGCCTCTTTTATCATGTATTTATGCATCCATCCATCCCTCTATCCATTCACTAATCCATCTGTTTTGGGTGCATTTCAGAGTGATTTTAAGACACCAGAAAAATTCTCTCTAAATATTTCCATATCCATATGATTAAATATAATATAATATTTTCTCTCATTTTATAAAATTTGTATATCATGGAATACAAAAATCTTAAATGTTCACTCACTCAGATGTGACATACATATATGCTTATGAACATCCAGATCTCTCTCAAGATACACAACACCGAGCTACAGATTATTTTGAGGGAAAATAAAAAAATACTTGGTAAAGCTTTCTTTTCTTTTCTTTAAAACAATCCAAAATACATAGAATGCTTAGAGTAAAAAAAGGATACTGGTTTTTCCCTAACCTCAATAAATTTTTTCAACTCCATTTCAGCAACTACATAAAGAGCAAGCCTATGAAATGGTGCTTAAGGATTAGCTTGGCTTAGAGCATGAATGTAAAGCCAAATGCCAACAGTGCCAATATTAGTAAGATAAATGTAGGAGTAAGGTAAGGAAACAACAAAAGGGAGTGGTGGAAACTGTGGTTAACACATTTAATATTCAGCTCCAGCTATCGGATGTCATGCAAGCCTGTGAGCCCAGCATCATTAGATCTTTAGATAATTCAAGAAAGGTTGAAAATCCAGATTTTTATGTGCAATACACTGAATTTCTAAAATCTTAACATTAAATTAAAACTCTTTAAAATGTTAAGTCATTCAGTCATATGAGCTTGTAAGTCCCTCAGTCGGCCTTCTCTTGCTTGGAATTTCACACTATTTCATGACTTGTAGTTCTCTAAAGTAATATATACTTACTATAATCAGATCATTCTTCGAGTTAATGACTGAATCTCAGAATCATAAGATTTAAAGAATGTATTTACCAGTATAAGTTTAAAACTTAAGCAGTTAGATATACCAGTTTCTATTATAACAGCTATCATAAGATCAAGAGAAACAAGAAGTGTATAGTAAATACAGTTTCCTTTTCCCCAGGAAATACACCATAGACACTCTCACAAAACGGGGCAGATAAAATTGGGAGTTTTACAGATGCCACTCCCTCTCAGTTCTTCATTTGTTCACTTACTCATTCACCTGATATGTATAGAGTATGCATATGTGCACCAGGCACTGTCCTAGGTCTGCTGATATAATTGTAACTAAAATAAAGACCCAGGATTCATGGAATTGAGTTCGGGAAAGATAGACAATAAATTTATAATATGCTTTATGACTGTGAGTGCTGGAAGGAAAGTAGAGCAGGATAGGGGTGAGAGGATTATATAAGGTGGCCAGAGAAAACCTTTCTGACAAGATGACATCTGAACAGAGCTGAAAGCAAGTAAGAAACTGAATCCTGGAGAAGAAGGGATCCGTGGAGAAAGAACTTGCCAGACTAAATGGAACCTCAAATCCATCTTGCAAAAGTTTGTCACTAAACAGAAACTAATATATGTGTGCTCCCCTTTAAGCATCCCTATTCTCACATAAAGTATATACAAAACAGGGGCACCTGGGTGGCTCAGTAGATTAAGATGCTGCCTTCAGCTCAGGTCATGATCCCGGGGCCCTGGGATAAAGCCCTGCTTCAGGCTTCCTGCTCAACACGGAGCCTCATTCTCCCTCTGGCTGTCACTCCCCCTGCTTGTGGTCTGTCTCTCAAATAGTAAATGAAATCTTAAAAATATATACATACAAAATATATCCAGATTGAGAGAACAATACATTATTTGATATTTTAAAATATAAAATTCTATCAAGGATTTATCACTAGCTTATTATTCAGAGACATCAATTCTATAATTACGATATAATATGATTTATAATTTTTGACATACACTTTTTTTGGAATGCATTCATTACATGAAGGAATATATTCCCTATCAACAGAATTCATACACACTATATATTACAATGTAGAGTAAGAAAGGTCTAATTACGGACAGTTGGCAAATCATTTTCATATAAGAAAATGAAATCTAGATGAAAAGTGAAAATGTGAGCATATTATATAGTCTTCAGAAACCATGCCTGGTTTTCTGTCTTTGAGCCCCTTTGAACAGAGAATACGATCCTGAAAGTTAGCCTGTCTGTTGGCAACCCCTTCAAAGTGCTGATAGCAGGTGGTGCTAATATACCTTGACACAGGATTTTCTTGCTCAAGAGCTCAAAACAGGGAAAAGGGATTATGGCAACAACTTCACCTGACCCAGCAATGTCTCTGTCTTTTGTCACTCATCATGCCAGTTTCAGAAAAGTCCGTTTAACATTTCAATCAGAAACTGGCAGAATTTGCCTCTTTCAAACCTGTCAAGACTGAAGGTAATTGTGCTCCCAGGGCCATTCCACTTGAAGGAAATATATGGAAATTAGAAATATACCACATTCTACAAGAAACTGCCAGTTTCTGAGTGCCTTTGTGAACTCCCTTTCTTCTCTGTTAAATATAAAAATAGAAAGGGAAGGGCAAGAGAAGGGAAGGTTGGAAGCACACAGTAAAATATGTTCAGCTGTCTGCAAAGTTACCACACTGAAGCTTCTACTGCTTCTTGCCTTGACATAAACACTTCATAGTCTCCAATTATATTAATTGCTCATGTGGTAAAATACCATCTGGGTAATAAACATAACCAAGTTCACAGACATGATTAATTTGAAAATGTCCTGAATGCAAACAAGTGCAATATAAAGATGTTGTCCTGTCATTTTTGGTTCTAGAGTCTTATTTTTAATAAATTGGGACTCTTCTAAAAATCTACACTAGGCTCAGGTGAACATTAAAACTATTGCTGTGTCATTACTTAAGGACACTGCCATAACATCTTTTCTTTTAAAATGTATATGAACATAGGGGTGCCTGGGTGGCTCCATCAGTTAAGCCTCAACTCTTGATCTTAGCTCAGGTCATGATCTCAGGGTCTTGGGATACAGCCCAGTGTCTGGTCACTGCTGGAAATGGATCCTGCTTGGAATTCTTTCTCTCTCCCTCTGCCCCTACCTCCCTAAAAAGTGAATGTGGAAATATTTACATCCTTACAGATAACTGGATCTAACTATAGATCTCTGTGAGTTATCAAAATCTACCAGGACCCTTTAAAAAGAATGGCAAAAGTCCAAATGATAAAAGATCCCCACGTAGATTCACTGAGCATCCAGAAACTAGCAACCGCTACCCTTATGTCTAATGCATTCCTCCCAGCCTAACTTGCATTACCCAGTGGAAAACATGAGGCACTTCCTTACTAGAATTTATTTTCTCTATATCTGTGGACAAAAGAAAGACCCAAGCTCCCAATTTCTCCAAAAGAAAACTAAGCAACCTGTCAATATACCAGCAACATTACTTTTCAGTCCCCAAGGCTTATAAAAAAAAATAGTGCATTTACAGTATTTTTGCAAAATGCATCTTACTAATTTTTTTAAAAAGTTCTTCACTAGGGAAATTTAGATATGATTCCTTTTTTGAGGAAACAGTTTATAAAATGTCTTAGTGGCATGAGTGCTGATATAGCTACCTGTGCAAAAATGAGCCCAATTCTAAGAGTACCTGTGGCTACTTCCTCAGGGCTTTTATATTGTTACTTACCTAAATGATGGAATCAAGTCATTGTCATACAAGTTCTTCCCTCATTCCTCCTAACACTCTTCTTTTCTCACCAGCTACCTCTTCCATTTCCCCCGGGAAAGCCAGAGTTAAGGGAGGATGGCAGAATAGGATATTTATAAAGTTCTCTGTATGATTAAACTTGATAGGCCAGCTAGAAGACGTATATGTGGGTACTTGTCTCAGCAAAAACAAAAACAAAAACTCCTCTCCATAAATAAGAGAAAAGTGGGATTTTGAAAGGGAATGTCTTTGGCTCAAACTATTACACACAATGGATCTAAGATAATTGTGAACAGAGTCACATGAGCAGGGAACAAAAATGTCTTGACTTCAGGTATTGCTAAATTTTGTGTAACTTAGGATATTTACATAGATGATATAATACGAATACCTAATATGTGCCAGAAAGTTCTAGGCATGAGGGATACAGTAATGAAACAATAAGTGCAAAGTCCTGATTCTCACTGAACCTAAATCTGGAGGG
This sequence comes from Mustela lutreola, assembly GCF_030435805.1. Taxonomy (NCBI): domain Eukaryota; kingdom Metazoa; phylum Chordata; class Mammalia; order Carnivora; family Mustelidae; genus Mustela; species Mustela lutreola. The sequence goes on along the minus strand of NC_081298.1, from coordinate 39,593,232 downwards.
GAGATGGGGCTACAGAGACATATAATAAATATGTAGGCAGATAATAAACATGAGGAGGTAGCTGCTGATCTGACACCTGAATGATAACAAGGCCAGCTAGAAAAATGCTGGAGAGAAGAGAATCCCAGGCAGACTGAGTAAGAAACATCTACTCCCTGAGAAAGGTAACAGCTCAGTATGTCCCTGGAGCGGAAAGTCGGCCAGTGTGACGGGAGCCGAGAGAGCCACGGTAGAAAGGTGGGAGATGAGGACTGGGGGGATAGAAAAGAGCAGGCAAATAGACAGCTGGGTTCTTGTAGGCAGGGAGAAACAGGGAGGATTTTGCTCTAAGAGCAATGGTTTTCCAGGAGAGGGTTTTAGGCAAGGTGGTAGTGTGATTTGATTTATGCATTTGAATTATTATTTTGGATGCTGCATAAAGAATGAACAATTAATTCAGGGGCCATTTTACTCAAGATCCCCCATAAAACTGAGCCTCGGTTACCCATATCTTTATTTTGCTCACTGAAATAACATTTTGGGGGGTCCTTTGCTATCCTTTGATTCACTCCTATTTCCTAAAATTATAAAGTAAATATCATATCCAAATCATTGTTTTTGGAGAAATCCAAACTAGGATACTAAATAATGCCCTCAAATAGCTCAATACTCATGTGAGCTCTCTTCCACAGTGGAGCAGGATCTCCAGCAACCATCCCAATGATCAATTCCAGAGTGGAATGAGAGTTGAAAGAAGATCCAGCATGGGGGGTGGAGAGAGGGTGAGAGAGAAGATTTACCATGGGTAGAAGGAACTCTTCAATTAATATCATGGCTAAGACATCCTGAACCTTTCTAACCAGATCCACAGTTAAACAGACACTTCCATAAGAAAGATGTACAAAATGTCTGTGACATTATTATTTGACTCAAAATTTTGACAGAATTCAGTTAAAAACTGAACATGTTGAGACAAGCACTGGCACAAAGCCCCAACGTAGTCAGATGTACCTCTTGATTTACTGCAGATGGGCACCAAGTCATTTTGCCAATTTGGATGTTCCCAGTAAGGTTTCACAAATAGATCTGTTCTCCAACAATATCTGCCTTCAGTCAAAAGTGGAACAAAATAAGAAATGTGACTTAATTCACAGACACAGACAAACATACACCAAGGCCACCAGTCATGTTTAGCTACTTAGTAAACTACTAAAGTACTTTACTTAATATTCAGCCCCATTTAGTTTTTGTTCAAAGTTCAAAATTATCCATCATCACCATCATTATGCTACTTTACTACTAAACAACATGTACTTAACCATTTTAATACCTATTTATAAAGATAAACTTTCTTTTTTTTTTTTTTTAAAGATTTTATTTATTTATTTGACAGAGAGAAATCACAAGTAGATGGAGAGGCAGGCAGAGAGAGAGAGGGAAGCAGGCTCTCCGCTGAGCAGAGAGCCCGATGCGGGCCTCGATCCCAGGACTCTGAGATCATGACCTGAGCCGAAGGCAGCGGCTTAACCCACTGAGCCACCCAGGCGCCCAAAAGATAAACTTTCTTCATGAAGAATAAATTACCAGTTATCTCGTGTATGTTTTCTACATCATTGATTCTCATATGCTTTTCTTACTCTTCCTCAAGTATAAAATGAAACAGAGTTCAATTCTCTTTTGTTCATGCTATACATTTGTCTTCATTCTTCTACAGCCAGTGAAATTCTTCACTTGAGACATGAAAGTTTAGAAATATCAGGTAGTTAGGGCGCTTGGGTGGCTCAGTTGGTTGAGCAACTGCCTTCAGCTCAGGTCATGATCCCGGACTTCGAGGATCGAGTCCTGCATCGGGCTCCCAGCTCCTTGGGGAGTCTGCTTCTCCCTCTGACCTTCTCCTCTCTCATTTTCTCTCTCACTCATTCTCCCTCAAATAAATAAATAAAATCTTAAAAAAAAGAAAAATAGTAGATAGTTAAATTCCAATAATCTTAGTAGGTAGTTAAATTCCAATAATCTTAATAGATAGTGCATTTTTAAGCAATGACAATGGTAATAGAGATATGTTTTATATTAAATGGTAATCACCAAAAGTCAATGTTGCACATATGTATGTTGTTGCTGGGTATCATGGCAAGATTCCTTTTTATGAGACCCTGTGAAACTACAGGCAATTCCTTCCAATGACAAATAGTTCAAAGATTTTACTTCTAAGAGTTGCCATGTCCCAGCTTGTTTTTTGTGTAGCCATGGTATGTTTCTCTCCAATAATCAAGAGGATTATTTCTCTAAGATTTAAACAATTTCATATGTTCTAACAGGTAGACACTACTCCATAAACAAAAGTAGTTATATTGCTACTAACCTTAATACTTTCTATCTACAAAGATATATATGCTTAAAGAATTAATGAAACCTCCCACAAATTCAATTCTAGAATACCTTCTTGGGATTCAGTATGACACGTTCAGTTGTTCATGTGTAAGTTTCTCGGTACAAATTACTTGAGCACTACCTGGCCATTCAATCCAAAGAATGTGAAGATCTTGGTAAAGTCATGGCAGCTAAAGGAGGATTCTGGGATGACCTCAGTGCATAGTTAATTCTGACTGACTTCTTCATTATTTATTCAAGACTTTGATGACTATTACACCACAGCCTCCCAGATAGTTAATCAAAGAAATGCCCAAGACTTTGACAGGACTCCTTGTAAAATAATAAGAAGGTAACCCTTATAAATATGCCTGATTCAAGAATAGAATGACTTAATCTTAAATTGTGAAGGGAACTTGGAGGTTCCTTTAATGGCCCACACCAATGTAACAGTACTCTGAGATAAAATCATTCATTTATTCTCTGTTTTAAGTATTTCTAACTAGGAAGTACTCACTAGCTCCCAAAGGGGTATCATTCTAACTTTTGCAATCTGAAAAGAATACAAATCTGACTTAAAAGGCTTCCATAAAGGAAAAATTCCAACTAAAAATACTAACACAACTTTTTTTTTTCTGGAAAGAGCATAATTAATGAAATAGATATAGAACAGAAAAAGAGAGTTTAAAACAATACTATTTAGAGTTAAAGGTAAAAGAGAATTTTACAATATGACCAGATGTTCAGATATAAGAGATGAATAAAACTTTGTTATTTTTATCCCACTTCCAATCTCTTTTTCTTTTTTCTAAGATCAAATGGTTTCCCACCTGGCCCACTATAGAGCAAAAAATAGCAGTCATTTAAATTATTTTCTTATAAATTTGTAAGAGTCTTGATAACCAAGAAATGATTTATAAATACATAATCATAAGTCTTGTGACTATTTGCCTTTTACAGATTAAACCCATCTTCACAACTTTCTGTCCCTCCCACAAAACAAGGACACTGACACACCACAAATTCAGTGTACTTCTCTGTAATCTCTCCTACAAAAGCCTAATTCCAATCCATCAGCTAGACCTGGAACTTTAAGTCCACATCAATAATTCAGTACTGTGAGCAGTATATGCAGTACATTTAAGCAGAGATGAAGTGGCTGACATTCTAAGAAAATGCCAATGGCAACAGGTGTCCAGGTCACCACATCTGAAGGATTCATTCTCTTAACCAAGAGAAAAGGCATTAGAAAGAAACAAATGCAAACGAAACAAAAAACCTACTAATGAAAGCCAACTTGTCCAAATACTGAATGACTATAAACAATCTCGATCACATAGTACTTGCACATATATAATACTATGTAACAGCTCTTAATACTGCACAAATGTTACAGTGAAAATTTTTATTAGTTATAGAAGGATGTTCTGTGCCTCCTCTCAAAGCCATGATTCTTAGAAATCCTGGATCTTAAAATCATGATATGCACTGCTGTTGTTCTCTGGAGTAAGCAAGGGGTAAGCCCTTACCAGGTATTAAGTGAATGCCCATTCAATAAAGAAATGAATGAGCACAAACTGAAATCATCATACAGTAAAGAAAAAACCAAGAACTCATCGGAATGTGCCTATGCAGTAAACATGGAATGCTGAGAGGAACTTTTTAAAAAATTTTTTTTAAAGATTTTATTTATTTATTTGACAGAGAGAAATCACAAGTTAGATTGAGAGGCAGGCAGAGAGAGAGAGGGAAGCAGGCTCCCCGCTGAGCAGAGAGCCCGATGAGGGACTCGATCCCAGGACCCTGAGATCACGACCTGAGCTGAAGGCAGCGGCTTAACCCACTGAGCCACCCAGGCGCCCCTGAGAGGAACTTTTTTTTTTTTTTTTTTAAGATTTTTATTTATTTATCAGAGAGAGAGAGGAAGAAAGCGAGCACAGGCAGACAGAATGGCAGGCAGAGGCAGAGGGAGAAGCAGGCTCCCTGCTGAGCAAGGAGCCCGATGTGGGACTCGATCCCAGGACGCTGGGATCATGACCTGAGTCATGACCTGAGCCGAAGGCAGCTGCTTAACCCACTGAGCCACGCAGGCGTCCCTGAGAGGAACTTTTTTTTTTTTTTTTTTTTTTTTAATTTTATTTGTTTGTTTATTTGACAGAGAGCTAGAGAGAGAGCACAAGTAAGCAGAGCGGCAGGGAGAGGGGGAGAGAGAGAAGCAGGCTATCCGCTGAGCAGGGAGCCCGATGTGGGGCTCGATCCCAGGACCCTGGAATCATGACCCGAGCCGAAGGCAGCTGCTCAACCAACTGAGCCACTTGGGCGCCCCCCTGAGAGGAACTTTTAATGAGAAAACTGAGGCACAGCTTTTACAAGGCCAGCTTTAGAAGAGGAAATCTGGGGTGTAGAGACACAACTTTCTACAGGACTTGTCACTTTTTCGAGGCTTGAGTAAACTCCTCAACCTTTCTTGCACACAGCTGGCCCCTAGGGGTTAGTGTCTCTGTATCTGGTGTTTATGGCCAGAGCTGGGACAATTCATTTAACTAATCTAAGTCATTCAGTTTACTATTTACTGTGAGGATGAGAGTATATGGTAAACTATAAAACCATAGACACAAATAAATAAACAGAAGTAAAAATAAAAATAAATGTATCACCTCCATTATCAATACTACCACTAATAAAAAAAAATCTTTGCTCTTACTAGGGTTGCTATAGCAGATCACCACAAACTTGGTGGCTTAAAACAATAGAAGTTTATTCTGTCTCAGTTCTGGAGGCCAGGAGTCTGAAAACAAGATGTCGCCAGGTTTTGCTCCTTCAGAAGGCTCTAGGGAAGAATCCTTCCTTGTTTCACCCAGCTTTTGGGATGACTCTAGGCATTCCTCAGCTTGGAGTGGCATCACTCCAACCTCTGTCTCCGTGTTCACATGGTCTTCTCCTCTTTTGAACCCATCTCTCAAATCTCCCTCTGACGTTAAGCCCACCCTAAACTAGGATGATCTCATCTTGAGATCCCTAACTTAATTACATTTGCAAAGACACTTTCTCCAAACAAAGTCATCTTCATAGGTTCAAGAGGACATATTTTTTTGGGGGGCACAATGTTCAACCCACTACACCTTCCCATCCCTCCTGCTCCCACTTTCCCTGCCCTCAAGTACAAATGGAAAATAAAATGATTCCCAGAGCTTTTCATGTGCTTTTAGCTAACTGTTTGCCTTCTTGGGAAAATAAAAGGAGAAAATAACAAAAAAGCAACTGGAGAAAATACCTTACCAGGCAAGGGTATATGATGCTTATTATATTATTAGCGAACTTTTGCTACTGGGATACACAAGCTTGTTTCACTAGAATGCGGTATTTGTAAGAGTTAAATGAAGAATAGCCTGCTTGTTTGAACAATGATTCTCTTACTTTGGATTTAATAATTAATTGACATTCTGTTATAAATGAAATAAATGAGAATATTAAACACACACTGAAAAACTGAAGATAAATTGTATTTCAATGCACTTAATCAGATTGGATTGTGGAAGGATACGAGTATTTAAACCAATCCTGTAACATCAAAATGTATTCAGTTAACTAGAGTTAATGTTTTAAAGGTAAGTTTTCAACACTTATGCTACTCTGTAAGTATCAAAACACATTCTGCAGGTGAGAACATTTATTTTTAGAGCTATTAAAATCAGTTTTCTTTGGCCAGTATATCTGAATGCAAGCAGTGTGCAGGGGAACAATTCACTATAATACAAATTCAAATCACACAGTTTTAAAAATGACCCCTTTGAGACCTAAGTAAATATCTATATATCTATATAGATATATATCTATATAGATATATATATAGAAGTGCCTTCTCCTTTATGGCAAGACAATCCCCGATAGTTTTGCAGGCTCTCTGACATTTCTGCTCTTTATGCTGTTGGACATGAAGGAATGTGGTACTTACTATTGATCCTCAGCCCATATCCCCCGAGCTCATCAATTCCCTAGAGACTTCTAATTTCCAATATTGATATCTTTGCCTGAGATTCCTCATAAACTTCAAAAAGCTACATCACAGGGGGCCTGAGATATTAATATGCTCTACTGATTTTCTCAACAGATGACTAACAAAAATTGGGGTACGAATACCCCAGGCCCCTTATTTCTCATGTGGGCTGACTCTCAGACTAATTCTATACCATCTCCCAAAATGTCCCTATGGCATTAAGCTCTGTCCCCCACAACTATGACTGATTTCATATGGCATTCCCACCATAAGCTATAAAACCATAGACACCTTCCCCACCCCCTGCTTTCCTGTATCACGTTCCATTCTTCCCTACCTTCCAAATAAACTACTTGCACTCAACTCTTTTGGAGTTTGAATCTAAGGCAATGCAACCTATAATAGAGAATAAGAAATAGTATTACCCTTCAAAAAGGAAGGAAGGAAGGAATTAATTCTTTGCTTTAAAATAACCTTACAGGCTAATCTTTCTGAAACTACTGACACACACTAAATATGAAGTACTAACATTAAAAATAAGAACTCAAAATTGTATAGGACAGAGGCAGGTACTTCTCATTAACAAAAATGCATGCTTTAGCTCCTTCTTCCCTCACTAGAATCCCAATTTCATTCAGGTGATGAATGGCTACATGTCTCTGGGTAACTCAACTCCTCCAGAGGTCTAGGGAGCAAACCTTGATTAGTCTGGCCAGTCATTTTCATTTAATTCCCATTTTCACTGACTGCTCAGGAATGGGCGGGAGATGTACTTCTCTGGTTCATGGGACCAGCCCAGGAGAAGCTATAAAGCTTCTGAAAATGTTTATCTCCATGTTTAAAGAGGACATTAAAAGGAACTTTTCCTCTCCCCAAGCCTTTACACTTTCACTGTATAAGAAGATGGTCTAGAAGTTGTGGTAGCCGTATCATGAGTATGAAGTGACAAGCCTGAAGACAAATGTTGACATGCTAAGGGTGGCAGGGCAGAAAAATAAAAGGCAAAATGGATCTTTGATCTCTATGAGCAACTGAATTAACTAAATCTCAAACAGTCATTATCTATGGAGTTGTGATGTGAGGTAACAAGCTTTATTGTTTAATCTTTTGGTCTCCTGTTACTTACAAGCTAAAACCAAAATGTGTATAGTGTGCAAAACACTTTCACATAGAGTATGTGAGCTCTCCAGACAATGGAACCAAGCTTGTCATTCCTGTAGTGGTTTCTCAGCCATAAACACATTGCATGTTTTTTCCCAAGCAGTCACTGAAAATTGGAAGTGAATAAACATAATAGGCTACAACTAATCAAGGTTTACCCTCCAGGATCTAGTTATACATGGCAGAAAAAGGCCAAAGGAGCAAAAGTTGGTGAAAAACAAGTACTTAATCTGTGTTCTGGCTATTATTAAATAAGACCCCTTCTCATATACCTACCTCATAGGTTTGGTATAGAAATTAGATAAGAAAACACACACAGAGAATTGACCAAGAGCCTGTCCTGTTGTTCCGTAGATGCTGGTTATTCCTTACTACTAGATCAGAGAAGACAGTCCAATCCACTTGGAGTGATGGTTAACATTTGTTGACCATTTGTAACATTTGTTAATCCACCCTGAGCAATAGAAGATCAACTGACTCTTGAAATAATCCATCAGTGAGGTGAATAGATATTAGAATGAAAAAAGGTATCTCAATCAGAAGAGGCAATAAGGGCAAAGGCGTAAGAAATGGCAGGAGATTGGGAAGGGAGTATAAGCAGTGTAGGTTGATAAAAGTGCAAGACAGTGGTGAGCAAAAAGGCTAATTAAGTTAGGCTGGGGCTAGATCACAAACTTTATGTACCACTGTAAGAAGTGTAGACTCTATTCTGTAGTGGGAGTGGGAGTTTTTAAAAGGTTAGACTTACCTCACATTAAGGTTAATAAAATTATATAAGATGTTAGTTTATATTATACTGATAGCTACTGAGGACAGAATTGAGAAAGGCAAAACTAGAGAGGGTCTCACCCATTCCTGTTGAACCAAGTCCCTTCTTCATGAACCGGGTTGCTTGTTTTTCTCAGCCTCCTAAAGACACTTATTTAATCAGGCTTTTTCCCTAAACCATAGTGTTTAGAATAATTGCCCCTTAAGTGGACCTGGAAAATAAGACTAAATTTAGAGGCACTCATTTAATTCAGAATTGTGTGTCATCAAACTTCACAAGCTCAGTTGAACCACATGTGATACACATTAGGATGCTTGGGGATGTTTCTAACAGATCATTAAGAAATAGTTTTCCAAACATGTACTCTTTCTTAGCTGTTTTAATGTAAATCACAGAAAACATAACTGCTGAAATTCATGATTTCATAATGTACAGTGTGAGTCATTGTCCCCAGAGCATTCTTTCTATAGAATGGTATGTTAAAAAAAAAAAAGGTATGTTAGCATATTTCCTATAATGTTAGTATCATCCATTGATGTATTTTTTATTTGTGGTTTTCAAGTTGTTCACTAGAAATCTATTTTTTTTTGATGCCTATGTAATCAAGGTTGGTTGTAAGTATATTCTGGAAAACTAGCTGATGTAAGGACTGTTGTCAATGCCTTTGAAGGGTTGATCTCAAAAATGAATTCTGAAAAGAAATATAAATCAAACTTGAAAGACTTCTGTGAAGAGAAAATTCCAACCAAAACTACTAACAATAGCTGACAGCTTAATTTGAAGCATATAGACAAGACAAGATGGCTCTCTTGATTTACTAATGTCTTTTTTTTTTTGGAAAAAAGAAAGTAAAATGGGGAAAAAATGGAAAAGTGTGAATAGGCAGAATATAAATGAAATTCTGAAAGATAACACTGGATCTTCATAGAGTCACAATTACTCTCAAAATAGATGTTCTGCAATGGCAGAATTTGTGTAATGTTTACCCACTCTATTTTAACTGAGAAATTAAAAAAGATAACAAAAAAGAGAACCAGGATTTAGAGACAGTGTGAAAAATATATTTCTATGCAATTTAAGTACCACAAGAATTATGATTAGGTTGAGAGGGACATGAAAAATACTGATGTCAGAGTCATTCTGGCATTCTGGTGACTTTCGCTGAATTTTTATTGTATCTAAGCTATGCAAGCTATTTGATTACAGTCATCATGATAGTAGAAAGGACTAGTTTTTTGTTTTTGTTTTTGTTTTCCAGATTTTTTTTTAATTTTAAATTAATCTCTACACCCATTGTGAAGCTCAAATTCACAACCCCGAGATCAAGAGTTGGATGCTCCACTGATTGAGCCAGCCAGGTGTCTCAGTTTTGTTCTTTTTTAATCAGAATCCTGACATCAGTCTTACTTACTACCCTGTCTTTAGAAATCAGTTCTGTGGTAAATGTTTTGTCCCCACAACTTCTCTAATTCCCTCCAAACTCAGAGAGCACTTTAAAAAAAGATTTAAGCTGGTCATGAGCATGGATCCAATATTTGCTGGCTCCACTGAATATAAAACTAGAAGGAAGAGGGGCAAACACAACAGGCAACTTGAAATTAATGTGAATATATAATTTATTTGACATCTTCACTTACCACTCTTTAGAAATGCAAATGATCTAAAAAGTTATCCTAAGTGCTTTAAGATCCAACTGTTCATATTAATATGCCTAAATGCCAATAAAATTGCAGAATAGGGTACAGCATCACTCAAAATTGTTAATAACCTAAGATAGGCATACCAATATAGTTAGATATGGCTGGGCACAGGTAACCACATGGCATGTAGAAAGATGTTAATTACAGAGTCTGACAAGTTTGGGCATGAAGCTTAGCTTCATCATTTACCACTGTGTAAATTCCCATTACCATTCAAGCACCTCACTTTTCCTCTCCCTGCTTCACGTTCCTCATCTGTAACATAAAAATAATACTTGCATCACAGTATGGGTATGGAAAATAATGATAATGTAGTGACTAGCACAGCACTACCTACAAGGTGGATGTTTAATAAACATGAATGCTCATCATTATCATTGACATTGGTAACTTTCAACAGCTTGGAACTGAATGTGTTCAAATGACAACCAGTGAAAAGTGTAAATAGACCTAACTATAAATAGGCTATATCTCTCAATTTCATCTAAGCAAACTTAGAGAGCTAAACTCAGATTTTTGTATAGGAATATCGTCATAGTTGGTGAAAGGGTGGCAAATAAGAACACAAATGTCTATTTAAACACCAACATCATTATCAAAGGGCACTTACTACTGGTAGCATTCTAGAACAAAATGACCAGTTATAAAGGGGTTTCAATGAGAAAATCATTTCAGAATTCTAAACTAGGATGCCAAAACTACATTTTCTCTACCATGTTCTAGATATGGAAAAAAGAAAAACTGGGACTCTTTCCAAATCCCCAAACTTTCATTCTTTGAAGGTTCTCCAGCTTTGACCCCTAGCCTGCTAAGGGAGTTCTTGTGAGGTAAAAACAATCCAGAGTGAGGCATGTGAAAAAGCTTGAGGCTCTGCCATGAGAAGCCACTCAGGCTCTGCTATGGAAGCCACTCAAGACCATGAAGAAGAACTGGGGAAGCTAATGAGATCCAGCACTTGAGAAGCATTTGTGAACAGGATGAAGGAAGAGCAGGAGAGAGTATTCTAAATACACCCTCCCTTTCCCCTTCAGTGTGATCCTTGGAGTAATCAAGGGAGCAGTGAGGGAGAGGCAATGCAGGCAATGGCCAAGAGCATGACTATAATAGGTTCTGAGACGTAACTAAATGGTATGCATCCTTTGTTCATCCTGTCCTTCCCTTTCCCCTCTCCATCACTCCTGCCTAGCCACCACTTGTCCATACTTGGCACTGGGACAAAGTGAGAGTGAAATTCTTACTTACTACAATAAATTGGAAAAGAAAGCCTCCATTTCTCTTGTCAACTGGTTTTTGTTCAATGGAAAGCTTAGGGCACCTCTAAAGCCCTAACCAGCCTCTTAGGCTAAGATGGAGAAGGGAACTAAGAATATGAAGAATTTGAAGGGTGGGTGAATTCAGATCACTGAATTATATTAGAAAGGACATTCACACGTCAGAAAAAAGTGAAACCTTAAGACGAGAGACGAACTCAGAGGAGTTCTGAAGTGATTTGTTGATATAAGTTAGGAGATTTCTGCAATAACCAAAATGACTATTTGTCCTGGTTTATAACTTCTGACCCAATATTATTATAAATATCACTCCCTTTCACTTTTAAAGCACCATGTGCTATATAATAAATTCTTTTTTTCTCTATTTTTTATTAGACAGAGAGAATGAGAGAGAACAAGCAGTGAGAGTGTCAGGGAAAGGGAGAGGGAGAAGCAGGCTCCCTGCTGAGCAGAAAGCTCGATGCAGGGCTTGATCCCAGGACCCTGGGACCACAACCTGAGCCAAAGGCAGACGCTTAACCAACTGAGCCATCCAGGCACTCCTAAATAATAAATTAAATGACCAATCTAACGATAACTTGAAGAGCACATTCCATCAATCTTAGAAAACTAAGGATATTTTAAAGTGCATGATTTCTTTTTTTTTTATATAATTTTTTATTTTTTATAAACATATATTTTTATCCCCAGGGGTACAGGTCTGTGAATCACCAGGTTTACACACTTCACAGCACTCACCAAAGCACATACCCTCCCCAATGTCCATAACCCCACCTCCTTCTCCCAAACCCCCTCCCCCCAGCAACCCTCAGTTTGTTTGTGAGATTAAGAGTCACTTATGGTTTGTCTCCCTCCCAATCCCATCTTGGTTCATTTATTCTTCTCCTACCCACTTAAGCCCCCATGTTGCATCACCACTTCCTCATATCAGGGAGATCATATGATAGTTGTCTTTATCTGCTTGACTTATTTCGCTAAGCATGATACGCTCTAGTTCCATCCATGTTGTCGCAAATGGCAAGATTTCATTTCTTTTGATGGCTGCATAGTATTCCATTGTGTATATATACCACATCTTCTTGATCCATTCATCTGTTGATGGACATCTAGGTTCTTTCCATAGTTTGGCTATTGTGGACATTGCTGCTATAAACATTCGGGTACACGTGCCCCTTTGGATCACTACGTTTGTATCTTTAGGGTAAATACCCAGTAGTGCAATTGCTGGGTCATAGGGCAGTTCTATTTTCAACATTTTGAGGAACCTCCATGCTGTTTTCCAGAGAGGTTTAAAGTGCATCATTTCATTAGCATTTTATCAAGAATGATTTCCGGATCAACAAACCTCTCACAATGAGACAGGCCTTCATCAATCCGAGAATGATCAAAATGCAAATATTGGAGGCAATAATGGGACCATTAAAGTTAGCCTCTGGACTCTTGTGAATAGAAAAATATATGCAGACACATAAGTGCTCAGCTACAATGTCGGCTGACCCAGAATTGGATCTTGTTACAGAATTTGGAGGTACCAAAAAAGCATAAGCTAGAAATTTTCTGGAAGAGGACTCAATGTATGACATTCATCAGTGGACTAGTTAGGATCTCTGCTATTTTAAAAAATGCAGTTGGAGACCAATACTGATATACCTGTGAAAAACAGACATTGGAATTAATGGTCATGATTGCCTTAACCCTACATGCTCCCAGTGAGGTCTACTAGGAGCCCAACAACCATGAGGAAAAAAGGAGATGAGAAACTATTAGATGATGGAGTCCCCTGGTTTGTTGCGGGAGAAGGCTCAGTGATAATAAACAGTCCAAGAGAGGCGGCACATCCATTATGCCAACATGGGGATCTAAGCTGGACACTCTGATTCTGAATCTGTGGGTCATGCCACTGGCATCAAGACACAGAAAATATAATTGAAGGAGGACCAAATACCTTAAGCAGGGTAGGGATAGACAGTTGTGCCACAGGTAGAGTAGAAAATGATAACTCCCCTCAAGGGACCAATGGAAAATATGTCCCCAAATCAACTGCAGTTTGAGGAATCAGGCATGCCAGGAAGGATGTTACTTGCGGCGACTGATGTGGAGAATACAGTGATTAACATCAAGCTCTCTCTGCCTGCTGGTAACTAGAGGGCAAAGCAAACTATCCATGTGTGAGGCCACAAAGGGCTCTTCTGGGAGAGAGAGTGAAAGGAATTGTAGGTATCCTCCTACTCCCTTTTTCTGAAACAAGAAAATACTAGCTTTTATTTTTTATTTTTTTCTTCAGAAAGTAGACCTATGAAAACAGAAACACAGAATAGGATCTTCTCTTACCACTTCTAAAAGCAAAGAAATATTTTTAGCATAATTAGTAACACAGAGATGGATAAGCCAAAAAAAAACATTCAGTCTTGGCAGTATAGAAGGTCCAACTGTATCATGGGCATTTGCTTCATTCATTCATTCACTCATTCATTCAATAAATACTAAATGAATTACCAAGCAATGCTCTAGGAGGCAGGGAAATATTCATTCATTCATTCATTCATTTAAGAGAGAGAGAAGAGGAAGGGCAGAGTGAGGAGAGACAGAATCTCAAGCAGGCCCCATGTCCAACATGGAGCTGATGCAGGGTTCAATCCCTCAACCCTTGAGATCACAACCTGAATTGAAATCAAGAGGTAGATGCTCAAATGACTGAGCCGGCCAGGCACCCCAATGTAGGGGAACATTTGTTAATAAAATCAGACTGAAACACCTGACCTCAGTGAGCTTATATTCTAGAGTTGGGACCTTACATTATAATGCTTGATGTTGAGACTAGACCTATGAGGGTAGATATTTTTATTGCCTTTATCCATGGAATGGATTAGAAGACCTTAATCCCATCCAAGTAAATTAAAAAATGGCAACCTGGGCCAAAGGACATAGAGAAAAGACAAAACAGGCAGGGGGCAAGGTACAAAAAGTTTTAAAAAACCACAAAGCCTGTTGGGAAGGAATTAATTAGAGGTTCCACAAATTAAAAAAGGGCAATGCCTGTGTAGTGTAGACCATAGGCCTCTGGCACCCACTGAGAAGCTAAAGGGACAAGCCCAAAAGAGTAGAGTTGCCTCACCCAACAATGGTCTCTGTGTAGACTGCTATAGGCTTCTCAAACACAGAGTAAAGAACTTCCTTCTGGATTTATTGCTGAGACTAACCAGTCTATAAAAGTCTCTTTATCCTCACATCTGATTTTCGCTTTGTTTTTTATTTGCTTGGTTTTTTTGAGGGTGAAGTTGCTTTGTTTTGTTTTGATTTATTTTCAAAAATATACTATATTGCCTCCACCTTCCAATGTTAAGGGCACATTAGATGAGTTATTTACATGGCTATTTCCACTACTTACAGACTATAGTGATATTTTAAAAAAGAATAGAAGCCTAAACTGTGGATTTTTCTAGAATTTTCTACCCAGTGGTTTTCAAATAGGTCATATATAACAGTATTTCACTCAAAAGATGAATATGTAAAAGAAACAGCAGCGGAGTTGCTGTGACTGGAACTAGAGGGGAGATTGGAAGTCTTCTATCTTTCCTCTCATCGTAGTGGCCTGTAAGGGGCTTTGCTAAACCCCTATAGATGCTACAAACACAAACCGAAAATCCTGGCTCATCTACCTTGACGGGATGTGCTGCCTACTATCCACACCACCCAGCCGACAGCATTGCTCTGTAGTAGTGAAAAGGGATGTGTCAGAAGGTATAAGCCATCTCAGTGCAGACAAAGAGAATCCTGATTAAAAGATTTCCCATGGAATAACTAGCTGACAGAATATAAGAACTGGCTATAACCATGGATAGTAAAGTGACAGCCAGAGCCTGTACTAACCACAAGGATGAATTAGCAGAGGAAAACCATAGTGAAATAGAAACAGAAAACAAACATAAAAAGAACTGTGACTCAGGGTACTGTGAACAGGCTGATTATCCTCACCACCAATTAGATTACATTCATACACACTCTTTATTCATCCACCAAGCATTTGTGAAATGCTTACTATATGCCAGGCATGTTGCTAGGTATTAAGAATACAGAGAAAAATAATATGCAGTCATCACTGTGAAAATGCTCACTCTTCTATAGGAGACAGACCTGCAGATACAGGGATATAAAGAAAATCTCATTTAAATGTGTATATGAAGTACTTAGCATAGCAACTGGCATATGGTGAACTCAGTATAAATGTCTGCTATTATTAACAGCTTAATCCTCAGTTTTCATTCACTGGCTCTCAGAAAAGATAAATTCTTAAGGAAAGAAGACTTTGAGAGGTTCCTATGAAGAGCTAATATAAACATGTTAGTCTTCTCTCCGCTACGTGGTGAATGGCTCACAAGGGTAGGAACCAGGCTTTATATTTTGATATGAAGGACCACTCCTTTCTTGACTTCTTTCTTGCATTCTTGGATACCAAAACCTCCTCTAATAAAGAAGAGGAGAAAACCAATATATCAACAAACACCTAAAAGTCATTTGATAATATTCAGCAACCATCTAAATTATCTATTTAACACAGTGGTTACAAGATTCATCTTAAAGATTATCAAAATTCAATAGTAAACACCAAATATAGTGAAACAATGAAGCCATTTTGATTCAAAGAAAGAAACAGGGACTCCTACTTACCGGCTATTATTTCAACATTGCATTTGAAGTTCTAGCTAATGAAATAAGACTCTCAAATTATATGGCTGATATAAATATTAGGAAGAAAAAAGGCAAAACGTCTTTATTTCAAATTTAACAAACAAGCAATAAGAGAATTCAATATGGTAGCTGGATTTAAATAAACATTTAAAAGTTCAATAGCATTTCACTAGAATAACAACCAATTATTAGTGGGCATGAAAAAAAATTCTATTTACCAAAGCAATATAAAACAAAATATATAAGAACAAGTTCTTAATAAAGTTACAGTATCTTCATAAACAAAACTTCAAAACTGTATAAAAGACAAAGTAAGAATTAAAAACCGTTACAATGTCAATGTTTTGTGCTTACTGTTGTAAACTGGCAAATGATTTTAAAATTAATAAGAATAGGAAGTAAATTTTTTTTGCAAAAATAGAAGAGAGTACTTTCCCCATCAGGTATTTTAAAAGTCTATAAAGATGCCACAATCAATACAGCATGCTATGGCTACTTGAATAGACAAAATAATAGTAAAAAAGAATAAGAGTCCTGAAAATATATACCCAGAGGATGCAATATATGATAAAAGTTGCATTTCAAATAGTGGGAAAGCATTGTTTTCTTACTAAATGGAGCTGTGACATTGGCATCTGTGCAGAAAAAGTAAATTTAAACTCCTATCTCACACTATACAGAAAGTAAAAATAAATAAATAAATAAATAAATAAATATCATTAAAAATATTAAATGCCAAAATTAAGATAGCCACATTAGAAAATAGATTATTTTAAGAACTCTGAGGTAGGGAATATTCCTTAAGCAAAACAGGATACTCAGATGTATAAAGGGTTTATAAAAGTAGTGCTTTGATTTCCATGTAAATTTCAGTTTTTCAGAATTAGTTCTGTAATTAAATGGATTTTATTTCTATTTTTGCTCTATATTATAGAGCAATATCCTTGATCCACAAAATTAATTCTGCATGATATACAACAAGATTATCTTCCTTTTTCAAGTCATCTGTTGAGTTTGGTAGTATTTTGAATTTGTTTGTTTGTTTTTTGTTTTGTTTTGTTTTGTTAGTTCCAGAATACTTGGATGGTCTTCTTAAGTACTCTTCTTCCATCTTCATCAGAGCACTTCTTTTCCATGAAGTTCTTCCAGTTCTTTCATTATTTCTATTTCAATGAGAGTCTACTCTTTTAGTTATCTAAGTATTGCTCCTCATCTAGAATATTCTTTCATGAATTGTGAAAATCCTTTCCATTTCCATTTGCCTTGATGCTTCTTTAGCAAGCATATTTTCTAGATAGTTGCCATTTCCCAGAAAGTGCAAAACATGCCATGGAAGTCCTAGCTGCAGATGTTCTAGGTTTTGCAGTCAGCACTTTGTAGAAGGTGTTGAATGCATCCATTATAAACAAGATCTTTTGGTAGAGCAGACTTCTCTAATTCAAAAGGTCTTGGTACCATTCAACCCAGTAAAGCAGTTCTATAGTCCACAAGATTAGGAGACCCCTCCAAGAATGACAAGCAGCAAGATTTCTTCACCTGCATTAGTGAAGGTAACATTAGCTGCCATAAAAAACTCAGTGGTTTTACACAAGAGAAGTTTATCTTGTGCACATACAGCAGTCCAATGTAATTGTTTCTTGCTGGTACACAGCCTTCTTCCATGTAGTAATGCAGAGACCCACACACCTTTGATCTTGTGGCTCTGGCATTCTCTATGTTCTCAGAGGCTTCTATCCACAGCCAGCAGACAGGGAAAGACAACATGAAGAAGTCACACCTGTTTCCTAACAGCTGTGGCTTAGAAATGACACATACCATTTTCTTTCACATTCCATTTATGAAAACTAGACACAAGGCCCACTTAGATGCAAGGGAGACTGGGAGATGTTGTCAGGCTAAATAGCTGCTCCTTGGCAATACTTCTTTATTAAGAATATAGTTTATTCTTAATTCAGACTTCAGTGGTCTATTAGATGTCTGTGTCATATTATTCTAGCCCTCAGAGTCAAACCTTCTCTTTTGCCCCTAATTCTAAGTATCTCACAATATAATGAGACAACAAACTCACTTACTTTTGACTTGGGAAGTGATGAAAAAGCAAATCACCTTACCATGAGGCCAGTGAGGAAGCTACCCCTTATGGCACTTTGAAAAGTATAAAGGCCATAATACTAAGCGTTAGATGAGAAAGCCATAGATAAGCCATATTTCATAAATTAAAGCAAAAATGGCATACTATTCTGGGGAGTCTTTTATTCCATAAAAGAGGGAGAAAGAATTTAAAAGCACCTCTTTATCTAGTAAGAACTAGATAAATGTAATGGTGGCTTATAGAAGAACATTAAGAAAGACAGAGTTTGAGGCACAAAATATATTAACGAGTTGATATAGGAGAGTCATAAAAATTATTTGTTTTAATATCATTTCATTCAATTAGGAATAATCTAGACATACCAAAATAAATACACTCATGTATCTAGTTTTTAAGTAAGTGGTTGTTGTTGTTGTTTGTTTGTTTGTTTAAAAATATATATTTTTTATGTATTCATTTAACAGAGAGAGAAATCACAAGCAGGCAGAGAGAAAGTCAGAGAGAGAGGGGGAAGCAGGCTCCCCACTGAGCGGAGAGCCCGATCCCAGGACCCTGAGATCATGACCTAAGCCAGAGGCAGAGGCTTAACCCACTGAGCCACCCAGGCGCCCCGCTGTTGTTGTTTTTAATGTATTCTTACTTCTGTGACCATTATCTGCAATTTCTTTATTCTGCTTGGGGATTTCATTTAAAGAAGCTATGAAAATAAGTCTCCACTGGCAACTTGTAAACTTATTGTAAACTTTAAAATTTTCACCAGTGTGTTCAAGCCCTTAGGAGATTTAAGACTATTTTATTTCCTTAACCTAATTGGTTTAACTGATGAATTTGGAGTCTTAGAGAAAAAACCTGGAAGAATTAAAGAAGAAAAAATACAAGGAGTATTTTAGGGTGTGTGTGGGGGGTTTTGTTGTTGTTGTTGTTGTTTGTTTGTTTGTTTTAACAAAACTAATTACCATATACAGCATTTAAGTCCTATCAATTAGGACCTGTTTAAACTTTTGCCAAGTTCCCTAAGGTACTTTGTCAAAACAGGCATCTGCCTGGAGAATTTATGATTTCATATGGTAACTAAAAAAGTCTCTAGGATAACTTTAAAGAAACAGGAAAAAAAATGAGAGAATACACTTGCAAAGGAATAAGGTTTCTCTCTCATGTCAAATGATGAAAAGCTTACAGTCAACAAATAAAAAGACCTTACGAGGACTCCACACAGCATTTATCACAACCTCACTCATCAGACCCAGACCCACTCCAAAACGTTCAAACTAAAAGAATCCCAGCATGAGAAGTTTGTTCCTATTGCCAAGTTGGCAGAGCCCTAAAAGTTTGAATGGGCTTCTTGATATATAAGAGAAGGCCGTCATTTGGAGACTCTGAATTTCCATGGGTACCATCAGACCCCAAGTGAAATTCCATCAACCACTGCCATTTGCACATGATGTCAGGTATGCAAATGGCACAACTTAGGGCTCTGGATACTTGAATAGTTTTGCTATGAAATCAAGACAGAAAAATAGAAAATCCTAAACATGAGGTAGAAAAGATTTTTCTCCTCATAGATGATCTCTTTCAACTTTGATCTTTTACCTCTGGCTACTTTATCCTGTGAGGCATGAAAGGGCAAGGCTGGTCTCAGATAAGAAAAGCTCCTCTTAAGTCAAGTACATGTGTGCCCGTGAGAGAGACAAGAACAAACTCAAGTGACGGAAATTCCTCCCTGACCACTGCTTTATCCACCAGGAAACATTACTTCTTAAGCTATTTGCTAGCTTCTGGGCAGCAAGGCCTCTGTTCATTTCCAAATGAGTAAGCACTTAGAATTCTTCTTGACTGACTTTAATGTTCCCTCCCTCTACCTCCTTTAACCAGTATTTCTTTCATTCATCCAGTCTAACAGGGGTCTACTGCCTCCTACACCTTATAGATCCCCCACCGCCACACTTACCCAGCCCTGCTGTTACACACACACTGTATCTTGGCCTTCCCTGACAGGGGGAGCTCCATGACTCTAAGAATTCAATGTTCTTCTCATCAGATGTCAGATGACAGATGCAGAATGCTTCCTCATGGACTGCGAAACAAAGGACAACTCACTTGTTATGGGATTTCTACAAATCACTTTCAAGGTTCCCCTTAAGCTTAATTTTCCTTTCAATATATCCTCCTTTTGGAAGAGAAAATCTACCTGTTTGCTCTAGCTTGTATCATAGATCATGGGCCTTGACAAACACTCCTCCTTCTGCCTATGTATTTTAAATTCATTTTTGCCTCTTCAGTCTACCCTACTCCTGACCTCCCTGGGAATCCCTGCTAGCTAGAACAGAATTTCTGTTATCTCTCTGTCTTATTAACTCTCCATCTCATTTCAAATACAATTGAAATCCTCATTTTTCCTCCTCCAGATTGTACACCTTAAATAATAAATAGGTTGAAAGAAATTAACTCTTCATTGAATTGTTTGGTGCAGTGCTATGGAGCAAGTTAGGATAGAGGTGCAGTGGTAAGCTCTGTACAGAATAAAATTTTATTGTAGCTCATAATTGTTGAAGTATAGTGTCCTAGAGGAGATGATTAAATCAGACTTGTAACAAAATATACAACCTTTTTTCAATGTCAGCACCTTTGTATAATTTATGTGGAGATTCTTATACTACAAAACCTAAAAAAAAAAAATACTATGCTTTTCATAAGCCAAACTCAGCAGACACCAAATTTATATATTTTGAGTGTGAAGTTATTTAAATATTTTGGTTTGAAGTTATTAACTTAATTTTATGAGGTGAAATATCTTTCAGAATATTTCAGATTATCTCTAATAAAGGTATCTAAAACCATTTTCAGGATAAAAAAGCCAAAAAGACCATAGACGTTAACTGGACTGGGAATAGTCTTTATACATTTATATATTATATAATATATAAATATAAAAAAATTCATACAAATATATTTAATATAAACACATAATATGTAATTTACATTATATATTTATAAGATATATATATATCAAAAATGTTTCTTACTCAAAAATCACTTTAATCGTCAACCTTACTCCTGACAACTCTTAACTTCATCATCATCTGAATAGTCTCCCTTAGATAACCAACTGCATCAGCTCTAAGGAAAAGCAGTTCACTGACAAACAGTTAAAATCTGGCATTCTTTCATTCTGTCTTGCCAAACATCTCAAAGGATGGTGAGGAAGAAAGCAATCATGTAGTTAATCTTAAATTACCTTCTGACTTACAAAGAAAGGGTTTACCGACCTGACCTGCGGTTCTGAAACTGGCCCCACACAGTCTTGCCATATCATCCATTCCCTGCATCTACCTTTTCCCAGTACTTATCATGCGACATCAAGTTATTAAAAGCTCACCACTTTCGTTTTAGAGTTTCCCTGTGAAACTCATATAAAAATAACAGAAGAATAGAACAGAATTTTTAAAAAATTAAGTTCTACTTTGTGAACAAACTTTCCTTCAAAAGGACTTTCTGTATGGAATAGGCAAACTAGGCAAATTCTTTGTGCTCTTTTGAAATTAAAAACTGTAATACAGACTGGAAAGTCGGTTGAATATAAAGAGATTACTCCATTTTTATATCTCTTCTCCTCCTTCATCTACCATAAACACAATCCAATTATGAGGTCTCCTGAGACAGGATAAAACTCGCTCCAAAGTCATTACATCATTTCATCATTTTCATCACAATCTTGTACGTGATCCAAATTATTCCCATTTAATGACACTAAAGTATTCAGAGAGAGAACTAAACCTGGCAACTTTTCCACCTCCAACTCCTCATGGAAAGGAGGTAAAGACACATAAATAAGTAAATAAATGTTCTCTTTCGTTTGGTGATTTATGAGATAAGCATCTAAATTTTCATGTGTTTCACTCTTTATTATTTTCAAAATATTTCATTGTTTTTACCAGGAATCACACAATATTTACCAAGGAATCAAAAAAATCTGAACACTCAAAAGACACATGTAACCTTCTATTGGCATTAGGCTTACAGCTAAAGAGAAACTGCTTTTCATCTAACCACATGTCCTGATCAAATGTAATCCTTGAGCAAGTTCAAAAGGCTGTTGTAAATCTAGAAAACTTAAAGCACCACTGCTAAGATAGTTGAAAGCATGAGACTGTCTCAGAGAATCAATCTGTACCCTAAAACAGTAAGTTTTTAGCTAGAGATGGATTTTTCCTCACATTTCTTAATGGCTGTTTTGCCACTAAAGATTTTTAAAAGGGGATTGAAATATATCAAACTAAAATAAAATCTAAAGTTTTAAAGTCTGAACACTTAAACATAATTATGTTATTTTTTTGTTTTATTAGAGCATATAAATAAAAATATGGTTAAATACACAATTGATGCTTGAACAAGAGTCTGACTACAGAATATCAAAAACAACACATTAATATTAAACAGTAACAACAGCCAGTATTTGTTTAGTACTTATCATGTGCCAGGACTATTCTCAGCATTTACCTTGTATGAACTCATTTCCTTCTCACACAAATTTGAGAAACAGGAATGATATTCAGCCTTATTATAAATGAGGAACTGAGGCAAAGAAAGGTTTAAGTCACTTGCCCGATATCAAACAGGTGGCATGAAATGAAACTTGGAAGCCAACAGAGGCAGTCGGGGTTCAGAAACCACTCTTTCTACTCCTGCATAGTATACCCAGCATGATTTTTGTTCACCAAATAGTTATTCTTTAGAGACACGTAGTCTGAAATATATTGTAAGTTTCTGATGGGCAGGAATTCCATTTTATTCATCTTCCTGTATGCAGGCACTAGAAAGTGTTCAGTATACAGTTAGTTAATAAAAGACATTCCAATTTATTCCCGGCCCTGCTAAATAATTTTGGATACACATGACAGTTATGGTTTTATTTTCCTAACTTTAAAATGTTAATTGTATATAAGAAGTAAACAATGCAATAACTTTAATGGAAAACTAAAAAATAGTTACAAAAATTCCACTAATGCTAACAGATCAAGCATCTCTTATTTTTCTATATTCACTTATGGTTCTTTCCATTTGTATAATTTGTTTTGTAATATTGAAATCACAATGCACAGTGAGTACTTTCATATTCTCTTATTTTATCACTAAATATGGGATTTTCCATAGTCTGAAAATTATAAATTTTGAATGATTGCATCTAATTCCATAGAGTGGAAGCACACAGATTTATTTAATTAATCTCCTACTATGGGACATTTAGGTCATTTCCATTTTGTAGTCTTAAATATAATAACGTAAGAAAAAATGAATTGGTGCATAGACAGATGGCTACACAGAGGTGTGATAGGACAAAGATAGTCAAATTTATTAGATCTGGGTGGTGTACATATGAGTTTCTTTAAACTTTTAACATATAAGACTTCTTTTAACTTTTCTGTAATTCAGTATGTAAACTTTGCTCTAATATATATTCATTCTATACCCTCATTCACATTACTGTCATATGTAGCCCAGTTATGTATATTATAAACAAATCATATCTTTTAAAGTTAACCGAAGAAATGAGGAAAAAATATATTTATAGAGTCTTTTATATCAACCCACATATTTATCATGTCTGGTGCTTTTGTGTGTGTGTGTGTATATTGTTTCACATTACCATCCGGTATAGTCTTCCTTCAGCCTGGGGACTTAAGTGTTTCTGTTCAGTATTTCCTATAAGAAAGATCTGTAGTCTTTGTTTATCTGGAAATGCCTTTATTTCACCCACATTTTTAAAGTTTTGTAGGTACTGGATTCTTGGCTGAAAGGGGTTTTTTTGTTTGTTTGTTTGTTTGTTTGTTTTGTTTTGTTTTGCACTTTGAATACGTCATTTTAGTAACTTCTGGCCTCCATTGTATCAGAAGATAAATTAACCATTAATCATTTGATGGTCCCTTGCATACAATGACTTATTTTTCTCTTGCTGCTTTCCTAATTTTCTCTGTCTTTGTCTTTCAACAGTTTTTCTGTTGAGTAAATCTCCTTGTATTTATCTTACTAATGGTTCTTTTGGTTTCCCAGATGTGGGGATCAATGTTTCTCATCAAATTTGATAAGATTTTGGCCTCATCAAATTTGATAAGATTTTGGCCATCATTTCTTCAAATATTTATTCTTCCCCTCTTTCTATTCTCTTTTGGGACTCCCATTCCACACATGTTGGTATGTTTGTTCTTATCCCACAGATCTGAGGTTCTGTTCATTTTTCTTCAATATTTTTTTTTCTCTCTATGCTTTAGATTGGATAACTTCAATTGCTCTATATTGGTTCAGTGACTCTTCTGACACCTTTAATCTGCTATTAGATTTCAGGGCTGTCTTGGGGCTCTTTCAATTACTGCACTCTTCATTCTAGAATGTGATCATTTCTATCTCATTATTGAGAATCTCTACTTGTTGATTCATTGTCATCATACTCCTTGAATTATTTAAATATGTGTTCTTTAGTTTCTTGAATATACAGCTGACCCTTTAACAGTACAAGGGTTAGGGGTGTTGACTCCTCACACCATCAAAAATCTGTGTATGACTTTTAACTGCCCCCAGATTTAATTGCTAATAACCACCTATTGACCAGAAGCCTTATTGATAACATAATCAATTAACACATATTTTGTAAGTTATTTGTGTTATATACTATATTTTTACAATAAAATAAGCTAGAGAAAAGAAGATGTTATTAAGAAAACCATAAAGAGATGCCTAAGTGGCTCAGTCAGTTAAGCATCTACCTTCAGCTCAGGTCATGATCCCAGGATCCTGGGATTGAGCCCTGACCTCCTTGTTCAGCAGAGAGCCTGCTTCTCTCTCTCCTTCTGCCTCCCTCTCCCTCTGCATGATGCTCCCCTTGCTTTGTGCTCTCTCTCTCTCTCTCTGATAAATATATAAAATCTTTAAAAAAAGAAAATCATAAAGAGAAAATACATTTACTTTATTTATAAAACAAAACTCTATGTAAAAATGGACCCACCCACTTCAAACCCATACTGTTCAGGGGTCCACTGTATTTATAATAAGTTATTTGTGTGCTACACTAGATATCTGGGAACACTCACTGACAATGTCTACTGATTTTTTGTTATTATTGCTGTAGTAAAATATATATAACATAAAACTTACTATTTTAACTGTAAATGCACAGTTCAGTGTCATAAAGTACATTCATGTTGTTATGCAACCATCACCACCACTAATCTCCAGAATTTTTCATCTTCCCACACTGAAACTTTGTACCCCTTAAATAATAACTCCCCATTTCCCTGGGCTCCTGCCAATCACCATTACTTCCTAACTGTATATTTCTTCAGTTTCCCATTTCTTCTCATGTCTTGTCTGTCTGTCGCTCTCTCTCTCTCTTTTTTTTTTTTAACTGGTAATTTTGGATAATATATTGTAACAATTCTATAATCTGATTATTTTCCATCTGAGGGTTATCATTGTTGGGAGGTTTGGGGTTTTTTTGCTTGTTTGTTTCTTTAGTTGTTTTTGTTTGTTTTGTATGCTTGTTTTGTTTAATAACTTACCTAAGCTAAATCTGTAAAATGTTTTTCCCCATGGTATTTTTTCTTATATCTTTGCTTAGGTTTTTAAATTCCCATTTTTATTTTTAATCCTAGCTTGCTATGGGTTGCCCATTTCATTGTAGTCTAGTTGTCAGCCAATGACTGGACAGTCATCTTGCTCAAACACCATTGACTGAGTTAGGCTTCCATTCTCTGCTGACAGATCTTTGTGTAGATAGGAGAGCACAATCAAAGCTCAGACTATATTCAGGTCTTCTTTGGCTTTTATATTCTTCTGGGCCTTGTGTATCTTCTATGCATGTAGATACAGCCTCAGGATTGGCTGGGAGGATATAAAAATCTTGGAGCTGGTCTCCAAGGCACATGTTCAGCCTTGGCCAGAAATATGCTTGTCCCAAACACAGCCACAACCTCAGGCTTTGACCCTTCCCCTGGCCAAGATCTTGACTTCCACTAACAACTCTGCTGGGCATGATCATCACCACATCTGAATCAAGTGAGTCTCTTTTGACCACAGCAACACAGCCTGCCCCTTTCTGCAGAACTTCCACACTGATCAAAATAGGAAAGAAGAGATGAGAACAAGAATGTCAAAAGTTCCACCATTCTTATCTGAAGTTCAACAACTTTTGAAGCATAAATTCTTCTCAGACTATTGTATTCCAGGGTTTGATTTCCAGAGATCTGAAATGGTTGTGGGGTGTTTTTGTCCAGGTTTATAGTTGCCTTTTGGGTGGAGTAGGGAGGGCTGGGGAGGAGAGGATTTACCAACCTCCTCACTGTTATATAGCTTTAAGTCTGCTCTTTAATCACTTTCTTTTAGAGGAGAAATTCTCAAAGTGTCCTCAGATGGGCATGCCAGCTTCAGCAGGGAACTTGTTACAAATGTAAATTCTTGGGCTCCACCCCAGACCTACTAAACCAGAAACTCTGGATATGGGGCTCTGTAATCTGTGTTTTAACACGCCCTTCAGGCAATTCTGACTGCACACTAAAGTTCAGAACCCTAATTCAGAGCATTATTTAATAATAATTGTTGTTGGAGTTCTTTATTTCAAGGGGAAATAACCAAATATAAGAAACCTTTTTAGATGTTATATCAAGGTCATTATGTATACTTTGACAAAGGATTTGAGAAGCACTGGCATATCCTCTGAACTTTCGTGTCCAAAGACTGGCATGAATTTTTCTTTTCCACTACTAGTGTTGCCTGATATGTACAAGGAAGACTAGACAAAATTTAAGAGCACCAACCTTAATATTATCTACATGCACAACTATGCTACATTCCAACTTATGGGAGCTAAGACTTAGTACTTTTGCCTTTTCTAAAATGTATGCCCAATATGACAGTTTTTCTTCACTAAAAAGACTTGGCTGTACCAAGTAATGAAGACATATTTTTGCAAACTGATATGTATGTTCCAAAAAGCTGCATTATTTATAGACCTGCATTTTAAAGGCAGAAGGCCATTCTTCTTTCAAACAAAAGTATCCTTAAAGTAACCATTTTGTAATTAGTGGTCCCTTTATCTCCATGAATATATGTTTAAACAATGTTTACTGAAAAAAATGCCAGTAATATATAATGTATTTACACAAAGTTTTAAAATGAAATAATATTACCTATTATTTATAGATACATGGGTATGTAGAACTATGACAAACAGAAAGATGTACATCAAATGCATGATAATGATTCTCTGTGGGTAGGAAAAATAAAACTGGGAAAATAAGTCAAAGAGGTTTTCAGTTTTATAATGATTTCTTTTATTTAAAAATATGACAAAATCCTCACAGATTCTGAGTATTGGAAATATTATTTTCTCAGGATGAAGTATAGGGAAGAACTCTTGGGTTCAAGAATGGACATTGTAGCTTACTTGAACTGCGGGACAAGTCTCAAACAGAAGGGCAGATAAGCTTAGTAATTACTGCTTCTTCTGTTCCCAGAAAATAATTCTGCGTTTTCATAGCTATTTCCAGAGAATGAAAGTTAGACATAGGGAGAAGACACTGGACTTCAAGAACAAAATTTGTTATCCAGAGAAATCAAAAGAGGAGCATTTGAAGATACGTAAATTTATGGCTATGCCTTTATATCCATAATTAATTCCAGATTAACTTAAAAGCTTAAATTAATGGTGTAATGATTAAAAGACAGGGATGTTAAGTCAGAGAGACTCAATAAAAATACTGGATCTGCCAATATGCTGTCATCCTAACCTCTCTGGACTTTCAATCATTCACCCATAAAGTGAGAATAATGGTACCCATCTCCTAGGACAACTGATAGGACTGAAGGAGAAACTGCAGGTACCACCCTTAGTACGTGCCTAGAATAGAGCCAGTATCCCACAAAAGTTAGTTATTAGTATCATTTCTTTATTCATCAGTCCAACATTTAGTTGGTCAGTTCCTAGTATATGTCAGATACTCTTCACAGTTCTGAGGATATAGCAAATGAACAAGACAGACACCGCCCATGCTATCACAGAACCTATAATTAAACAGGGAAGACAGACAGTTAACCCAAGAGAACACACTAACTTGGAGACACATCAGGAAGGATTGTACTCCTAATGTGTCTAGGCCATGCAGAGAGGTCTGCTAGAGGACTACTAAACAGAGATCTAGATGATGAGTAGAAATAAGGCACAAAGAGCAGGGGATTTTGGACTAATAGGCATGTAGAATCATTCCTGGTTTAACAAAACCCAACTAGTGAATTACATTTTTTATAATTATAGTAGAAATGAGACTTAGAGATTAACAAATGTTGTGAACTATGTCCTACAAAGCTGACCCTGCAGGTATGGACATTATGTATATCACATTTGTGAATCTGAGCCCTTGGATGTGCTCAGTCTACAGGAAGTTGCAGACATTGGCATATTTACTTTAGCAGAGGGTTTTGTGCCCCTTGCAACCATTTATGAGCCTTTTTTTTTTTTGGCCAGAAATAACCCTGCAGCAGAAGCAGGGTTATTTAGTTACAAGCTCCTAACACATCACCTCTAGTTTATCATCTCTGAGAGAATGCACTGATGTTGTACATTTTTCTATCCTCTTTCTTCTTCCTCTAAATTGTTCATAGTTGACTCTATTCACACTCCCCACACATAAGTTCTATTCATCCCTGTTTCCGAAACCATGTTTGGAGACTCAGATACTTCAGGAGCTGGAGTTTGACTTAGGCTACCTTTTCAGACCTGGAGTCTTCATACTTATCTCAGCACTGAGCCATTGGCTCCAGACCGGTGCCCAAGTCTCTGCAAATGTCATTCAGATCCAGGATGAGAGGCCTGATGGGTCTCCTCTGCAGTCCTCCAAGTTTGAGAATACCACCCCCTTTTACCCCTCATGTGTTCAGTCAGCTTCTGTTGGATTCCTCTCTTCCTCCTCCAACTTTTTAGCCCAGCTGCCTGCTGGCCAAACACATTGAATGGGCCATCAGTTCTGTTTTGTAGAATCCCTTCTTCTCCCCAGGGCCAAGTAATTGCCTGAATAGCGATATCCTGATATTTCTTGTTCCTCTTTCAGTGCTTTCAGTGATAGCCTCAGTGAATGTCCTGTTTTAAAGGATGTGTTTAGCTCACTTTTCCTGGCCTAGTAATATTGCATGAAGCTGGAATACTTCATATTCTAGGATATCATAATTTCTCACTCTGGGCATTTAAATGGTTGAAAGAAAGGTTCCTTACAACTACCACTACACAGTATGAAAGAACTGCTGTTAGAATAATCTTCTGTCTCTATTAACATGTAAAATCTTTGGGTTTACTTGGGGTTAACTAAAGCACAATTATCTGTATTATCTTCCAACAAAAGAAACTCTCCTCTACCACACACAGATATTTGGATTTCTGTTATCCAACAATTCAAGTTACTCTTCTTTATTTGGATATAACATCACCAATCTTGCAATTATCCAGCACCTTTCATCTCTCAGTTTTAGACTATAATGATAATAATAATGACAACTGCAGTAATAACCACTTTGTATTTGAAAAGCACTTTACAATGAGCAATTAGTTATTCCACCTCTGTAAAGTTGTTACATATTATAACCATCTTTTCAGAAAAGGAAACTAGGACACAAAATAATGAATTTGTCCTAACTCATAAAAAATAACAGCAAAAACAATGACTTTTGGCCAAAGACAGAACTGTATCAATAAGTGATCATGTAAAATAGAAGGACTTTCTGATAGAGGAATATCCTCAATGTCTGTGATTAGACTTCTGGCATCTCCTTGGATTTGCTGCCATTCAGAAGTGGCCAGGTTCATTCCTTCCTACACCTCACTGCATCATCTGTTTGGAATCAAATTAAGGCAGCTCCAAAGAATGGAAAATGATTCTTAACAGTGCTAAAAATAAAAAGATTTTAAAGTTGCTTTTAAAGAAATTGTCCCACCTTGTATTACTAGGGAGCCACAAAAGATACAGTAAAGAAAACCAATCTCCCCCGTAAACTGAAGGGATATAATCTAATGATCCTACAATGCAAGAGACATGACCTGTAATAAATGCTTGGACTTTTATTTCCCACTGTACCCTTACAGGTCATATTCAGAGTCTCCTTGGGGGTAAGGAATGGATATTTAAAACAGGAACTTAACAAACTTTTCCTTTGTATACTTTTGAAAAAGTGGACCTTTAATACAAGTAGATCAGCTACACAAGCATTATACCAGAGGTACTATATAATTAGGAAGATAAATAGACATATCCTGGAAGCTATGTAAAGTACTTCCTAACTCTGAGCCATTTGGTAAGGTGGATATAAATCTCTGTGTCTAAGAGCTTAGGTACCATTTAGCTAGCCAAACACAGTAGGAAAGCATATAAAAGTCCAGAATTTTTACAAGGAATTTCCATGTCTTAAAAGGGGGCTCTCAGGGTTTATTTTATTTTATTTTATTATTTTGCAATTATATATAACTATCTTTGAGTATGATATACTTATCCAAATATTTCTTGACAGAATGACTTAAACTTTACTTTTTTCCCAAAAAGTTAACTATGAAACAGAATTAAGTAACATAAATGTTAATGTTAGAATTAAGTAACATAAAATGTTACCAACTATAAAACTACATTTTAAAATGCAATCTCCCAAAATCAAAAACAAAATGAAAACAAAATAAGTTAAGTAGGTATCCACTTGAAAGCGTAAACATACAGAAAGACTATCTTTCAGAGATACATATTGAGACCAGATATGAAGAAGGAATTCATATATTAAAAGAGACATAAAAGATATAACAATTAGGGGAAAAAAACTTATTTGTATACCAATTTAAGCAAATATACTGTAAAAAATTATAAAATAGAAGGAATAGTATGAACAGTGCTGGACATTTGAAGATATTATGGAGGTTTTTTTTAGGTTTAAAATTCATATTTTTATGATCTTAAAATAAAAAGAGTAAAAATACACCCCCAACCTATTAAAGGTGCATGTCAAAATATTTATAGAGTATGATTCTTGGATTTGCTTCAAAATAATCTAGGTTTTTGAGTAGATGGAGGTATAGATGAAACATTAGCTGTGAACTGAAAATTGCTGAAGCTGCTTGATGAGAAAATTGAATTACTACATTACTCTACATTTCTTCATATATAAAATCTACACTAAAAACTTTGAAAAATAATAATACTGTAGACTTGTCATAACAATCTTTTTGAGGTATAGAAAGTTGAATCATATTCTTTCTTACTCAAGTTGACATTTTGGTAGTTTTCAGCAGGGTCTATGATTAATTTTTTTTCAATATATATATGAAAATGTCTGTTTTTGCATTAATATTGAATGATAGTTTTTGTGGATAAAGAAGTTCCAGGATAATATCCATTTTTCCCAAATGTTATGTTGTTGCCTTTTGGCATCTATTGTTGCTGATAATTCCACTGTCAGTCTACAAGTTGTTTCTTACACAAAATTCTTTCTGGTGTCATTAAATTTTTACCTTTCTCTTCATATTTACAGATTCACTATAATGCTTGATTTAATTTTTTCTCACTAGAAATCAGTATGTGCATTTTATGGGATAACTTATCTCTGAAGCAATTCTGAAAAATTATCAACTATCATCTCTTCAAATATTGCCTTTCTTTCTTTTATTTTCTGGAATTCCCATTGTATACATATTGGATGCTCTTCTGTCTTCATATTTACCATTTTTATCTCTGTGATGCATTGTGGGTAATTCCTACAGTATTATATTCTAAGTCATTAATTCTCTCTTTGGTTATGTCTAATATTTTATACATATTTGTTTTAGAGTTTTTAAATTTCATATATTTCACTAATATTCCTAATATTTCACATTAGGATTTCAATTTCTCTCTTTCTCACATCTGTCTCTTTTTGTTATTTTATCATTTTCTTAGAGTTTGGGCTTTCATTTTTAGACTTTTAATCTTATAAAACATATTGATTGGTACTTTCTATTAGGATGCTGTCTGGCTACCTTAGTTTCATGGGAGTCTAGCTTTAATTTTTAAAGATTTACTTATTTATTTTAGAGAGAGAGAGCAAGTATACACATAGGGGTTAGGTCAGAGAGAGAGAATCTGAAGAAGACTCCTTACTTAGCATGAGTCCATCATAGGATTTGATTTCATGACCCACGAGATCATGGCCTGAGCCAAAACCAAGAGTCAGATGTTTAACCAACTGAGACACCCAGGAGCCCTGATTAGGAGGTCTAGTCTTGATGCTCATTGTGACTTTTACATATTTGGTGTGCATTTTGGACTGATTCCTGTTTTTTCAGAATACACTATCTTTTAGAAGAGTTTTAGTTTTATGGAGAAATTGAGAAGATAGTACAGATAGTTCCCATGTACTTACACTCAGTTCCCTTATTATTAATATTTTAAATGAGTATGGTACATTTGTTGTAATTTATGAACTAATATTGACATATTATTATTATCTAAGTTCCATAGTTTACTCACATTTTCTTAATTTTACCTAATGTTTTCTTCTGTTCCAGAATACCCTCTAGAATACTACATTTCAGTGAGCTGATAAATCTCATTATATTCCTCTTAGTTTTGAGAGTTTCTCAGATTTTTCCTAGTTTTTGATGGCCTTTATAGTTTTGAGGTATACTGATCAAATATTTTTTAGAATACCCTTCTATTAAAATTTCTCTGGGGGTGCCTGGATGGCTCAGTCAGTTAAGTGTCCAACTCTTACTGTTGGCTCAGGTACTGATCTGACAGTTGTGGGATTGAGACCCACATCAGGCTCTGCACTAGGCACTGAGTCTCCTTCAGATTCTCTCTCTCTCTCCTTCCTGCTCATTCTATTATAAAAATAAATAAAATCTTTAAATAAAGTAAAGTAAAATAAGTTTGATATATCACTCAATTAGATTAGAGTTATAGATGAAATAATGTGAAAA
Source organism: Mustela lutreola (assembly GCF_030435805.1). Classification (NCBI taxonomy): domain Eukaryota; kingdom Metazoa; phylum Chordata; class Mammalia; order Carnivora; family Mustelidae; genus Mustela; species Mustela lutreola. The sequence continues at coordinate 39,560,233 of NC_081298.1, read as the reverse complement.
TGAAAACAGCATTTTCATTTAATCATATTAAAGGTACATCTTATCAGCGTGATTCATCACTGCTGGTTGTGACTTTGATTACCTGGGTTAGGTAGCATTTATCAGCCTTCTCCACTTTAAATTTCCTCATGTGTTTTGTATTTTCTGATACTTACATCATTTTGGCAGGGCTTTTTCTTTTGTGAGAATACCCTGTGGCCTAAGTATTGGGCATTTACCTCCAGAGTGGTTTTAAATTTGCCTTTGATAATAACCCCAAGGACCAATTTTTATGTTAATTTGTTGGGTTTGGGATTCTTAGACATAAGTAATATAAATTTAAATACTAAACACAATGAAGTTGCAGGCTTGGGATACTTAATTTTTAGGTGGGTGAGGGGTATAGGAATCTTCTTTATACCTTTCTTGAGCTAATAAGGAATTTTTTCAAGTGTAACAGATCTTGGCTTTGGATGAGAATCTAAGCTTTAACCTCCAACTTTATACAGTCCTATTTTGTATCCCCAAATGAGAACAAGTCTCATACCCTGGTATCTAATCCCCCATCACCATGTATACTACCACAAAGGCATCAATAATATATAGTCTATATTATAGTTCTAATTCACTTTTTTTTTCAGTACTCCCTTGTTTATAGATCCAAGGATATAATCCTTGTTTATATCCAAGGATTGCCATTCCTACTTGCAAGCTGTCTGATATACTTAAATTAATTTTTTATTATATTTTACCCATAATTTATGTGAGTTTGTTGCAAAAAGGTTTTCTGATTTCCTCAGTCTACTATATTTTTTGTGTCTAAAATCCTTCCCTCAGTGTTGCTGGGTCTCTTTCCCCCAATAATACATGTGTGAAAAATCCCCTCCCATGTTATCTGTTCTGCAATGACACCACTATTTTATCCAAAATTTTCTAAGTTTCAATGCTTAATATTATTAACAGGGAAAATAGCTATCAAAACGCACATAGAATATTTCTTCACATAACTCAATGAAAGATTTAATAAAGATAAGATGTATCATTTTAATTTAAGTGCAATTCAGATTTTAAAATAAGTTGAACTTCAGCCATGAAAACTCAAGAGTAAATATCTTTACAGATCCACTGTGACTTATGATGGGGTTACATCCTGATAAACCCATTATAAGTTGAAAATGTCGTAAGTCAAAAATGCATTTAATGCGCCCAACTACCAAATATCATAGGTTAGCTTAGCCTACCTTAAATGTGCTCAGAACACTTCTATTAACCTATAATTGGACAAAATCATCTAACACAAAATCTATTTTATACTAAAGAGTTGGATACTTCATGTAATATACAGAACACTAAACTAAAAAAGAAAGAACAAAATTGTTGTATGGGGACAGAAGGGTTGTAAGCATATCAGTAGTTTACCCTCATGATCTTATGAATGACTGGGAGTTATGGTTTACAGCCACTGCCCAGCATCAGAAGAGTATCATCTCACATATCACTAGCCTGGGAAGAGATTAAAATTCAAAATACAGAGTACAGTTTTTAATTGAGTGTTTATAGCTTATGCACCTTCACAGTCTCAGAAAACTCTCAAACTGTTAAGTGAGCAACCATCTGTATTTTTCTTCTAAAGGTCGAACACAAGGATCGAACAAAGGTTTTATGAAACACCCACAAGCTAATGAAATAAAGCCTACATCAGAGAAAAGAATCTATTATCTTTAATAAAACAAAACTATGAACCTAAAAGGTGATTATTTATTTTAATTAATCATAAAATAGAGGTTCTGGGGTCAATGTTCACACTTCTATTTCTAAGTTACCTCCCATTTTCATATCTTAATATTTTAAATTAGAAGTATATTACAAAATCAATTCATTAGTTTCAATGAGAAACCTCATCAAGTAAAATATTAAGTGATTACTGCCCATAATTTTTATTGTCCAATGCTTTTCAAGTATAAGGTTCAACAGCTAAGCCAACTATCTTAAAAACTTTTCCTACGGTGTGTCCTTAATCCTATTTCTAAATGAAAATCGAATCTCATTAACTGGCACATTAGTACTTTAAAATTTTGCTGATGAATCCAACCAAGAAAAATCAATAATGAAAATAATATTTCTGATTGAAAGTTATAACTGGTAGGGGCGCCTGGGTGGCTCAGTGGGTTAAGCCGCTGCCTTCGGCTCAGGTCATGATCTCAGGGTCCTGGGATCGAGTCCCACATCGGGCTCTCTGCTCAGCAGGGAGCCTGCTTCCCTCTCTCTCTGCCAGCTTCTCTACCTACCTGTGATCTCTCTCTGTCAAATAAAATAAAAAATTAAAAAATCTTTAAAAAAAAAAAAAAAAAAAAAGAAAGTTATAACTGGTAAAATACCTGCAATGTGACAAAGCATGAATGAAAGAAAAGAGCTTTCCCTTCTTTCTTCTTTCCATTGAATCCATGGAAGGCAAATTTTGTGTATATCATTTTTGCATCTATACAAATAAATATTGACCTCTTTATCCTCCAGGATTCAAGGCATATAATCATAGTATTTAATGAAAATTATGAAATGCTGGTTATATAAACTTTTATAAATAAAAGTAAATACAATGCTTAAAATAATTACTGCATAATTATAAATATGATCTTCAGGTTGTGTGTTATACACATTTTTAAAGTTTTGTTTCTTTCACTTAGAGATCACCTAAAGATAAAGAAATTATCTTTGCAGAGCAATCTATACAAAACTGAAATATCTAAACATGTAAAGAATCCAGGATAAGAATAATATCTCAAAATTAAAATAAAGTGTCTACTATATAGTAGAAGCTGCCAGGGCTGTAAAGATAAGTAAAAAAAAGTTTTTGTTCTCAGGAAGTTTATTCCCTAATTGGAAAATGTATCCAGGTTCTATCAGCTATGGCTAGTAGAGTGAGAAGAGGCATATAATCTGCATAGGGCTGCCCCTCTGACACGGTTTTTAGATGGTGCAGTTTTGCTTAGAAAGGGGAGTAGATACTGAGTCAATATGAAGAATAACTTTAAAATTTAGTTTTAGAATAAAGGCATCATGGTGATCAAAGTTAGAGGTATATAAACAAAGCATGCCCTTGGAATGGCCATTACAATAGGAAAGTTCAAGCATAGACATAACCTGGACCTTATACCCTTATCCTTCCTCCACCAGGAAGCATCTGGGAGGCTTAATGACAAATGGCAGGCAGGATTAGGGCAACCACTGCTGGGTCAAACTTCTAAGAATAGAACTAGACAAATTTATGTGGAATGAGGAAATCATATACTAAAATTCAGCTGGTGTGGGCAGCTGCAGAGCTCGTCCCTAGACTGAGATGCATGCAGGTAAGGTAATCAGAGGAGAAGACACGGCAGGGAGGAACTTGTTTTGGGGATGACCACTTTGCCCAGGTTTCTCTGGTGGAGGTTTGCAGCCAACAGCACTAGCACCAGAGTTCCTTTCTTCAATTCTAACACTGTTGACCCCATTTTAAGTGACATACCTGGATGGTCAGAGGAAACTGTCTAACCAAGGTCAGATACTATGACTGATAAACAGTAAGGGGTATCAATGAAGTACAGCAGGATATCTATATGAAATCACACAGCAGGAAATAAAACTGAGTGGGTTTTATATTCTTCTTCTCCTGGTAAAAGATATTCATCCTCTAAGTGTCACCTCTTCTGGAAAGTCTTCCTTAACTACTCCAAGATGTTGACTTCATCTTTTCTGCTTCATTTTTCCTGTATTAAGAACCTTTCTAGTTTTTAAGATACTAATGGGTAAATAAAAATTTATAGTTCTAACTGTACCTATTTATAAAATATTTGCATCTCAATGTCAAAACTAGTTTATAAGAGGTAATCCAACATGCTCTTGAAGGGAGAAAGAGGGAAAAAAAGGAAGGAAGGAAAGAAAAAAGGGAGGGGACGAGGAAGGAAGAGGGAGAAGAAAGAAGGGAGGAAGTAAGGACAAAGGTAGGCTGGTTCAGTACATAGCTGAATGTTGGCAGAGCTGGCCTGGCTCCGGCCCCTACATCTCCTTCCCCTCTCTTTCCTCACTTCTATGTCTCCTGATCTCTAGCAGGCTTAACCTCCTGCAGTGTCTAAGATCAGTCCTACCTGACACAGTCAAGATTTAAGCCTGTTTTCTTTTTCTTTTTTAAATTTCTTTTCAGCATAACAGAATTCATTGTTTGTGCACCACACCCAGTGCTCCATGCAATACATGCCTTCCTTAATACCCTCCACCTGGCTCCCCCAACCTCCCACCCCCCGCCCCTTCAAAACCCTCAGATTGTTTTTCAGAGTCCATAGTCTCTCATGGTTCATCTCCCCTTCCAATTTCCCTCAACTCCCTTCTCCTCTCCATCTCCCCATGTCCTCCATGTTATTTGTTATGCTCCACAAATAAGTGAAACCATATAACTGACTCTCTCTGCTTGACTTATTTCACTCAGCATAATCTCTTCCAGTCCCACCCATGTTGCTACAAAAGCTGGGTATTCATCCTTTCTGATGGAGGCATAATACTCCATAGTGTATATGGACCACATCTTCCTTATCCATTTGTCCATTGAAGGGCATCTTGGTTCTTTCCACAGTTTGGTGACCGTGGCCATTGCTGCTATAAACACTGGGGTACAGATGGCCCTTCCTTTCACTATATCTGTATCTTTGGGGTAAATACCCAGTAGTGCAATGGCAGGGTCATAGGGAAGTTCTATTTTTAATTTCTTGAGGAATCTCCACACTGTTCTCCAAAGTGGCTGTACCAACTTGTATTCCCACCAACAGTGTAAGAGGGTTCCCCTTTCTCCACATCCTCTCCAACATATGTTATTTCCTGTCTTGCTAATTTTGGCCATTCTAACTGGTATAAGGTGGTATCTCAATGTGGTTTTAATTTGAATCTCCCTGATGGCTAGTGATGATGAACATTTTTCATGTGTCTGATAGCCATTTGTTTGTCTTCATTGGAGAAGTGTCTGTTCATATTTTCTGCCCATTTTTTGATGATTAAGCCTGTTTTCTATTGTTTAGCATCACATCCCTTCCTGTAGCTCCACTCCTAAGATTGGGTTCCTGCAGACCAGCAAGGCCAGGGTTCCTGAATTTCTCTTACCATGCTGCTCTCTCATGACTGAGACTACTCTCCAGGCCCATGGGTGGGACCCCTTCACCTACTGAGCACAGGCCAGCTGGCTAACTCACTGCCAGACATGCTTGATGACCTCAGGGGCAACCCCAACAACCTACCTGCTTTCACTAGCCTTGGTCACTCACTGCTGACCATTATCCAAGATTCCTCCCAGCAAGCCTGAGGCCTGGGCCAGATCTCAATGTTCAACAAGAGTGAAAACACAGAATCTGTGTGGGGAGTGATATATGCCAGGGGCAAACCAATTGGTGTATAGAAAGAGGGTGAGAAGGCATTCCACTTTGCTTGTGAATGTTTACAAAGTAATTTATGAAAATACACCCACTTAAACACACTCAAAAAGCTCTTGAAATAAGTTGTTTTTCATGTTAGGAATTCTTGGTAACAAATCGGATTTTTCATGAAAAGAAGTTTTTGTTTTTGTTTTCCAGATATTTGTTCTGCTTTTTAAAGAAGAAATCTGATGTCTGAAACCTTTGAAAGAACCTGGAGAATTCTATCAATGAAACAGGGACCATGATTAGTCACAGGGAAAGGGCTGTGCTTATTGCCAAATCAATAATTAAAACTGACACATAGTAGTTACTGAACTAGTATTTGCTGAATGAATGAATGAATGGATATCTGCACATCTGTGTGTCTGTATGTAGAAAAAGATGATGGGTGAGTGAGGAAACACTGATGGCATAACACCAACTAGTTTTATGATTTTAGGGCTTTTGAAGCATGCATTTTGACACCTCACACAAACTGCATGAACAAATAAGTGGCCATTAATAACAAAAAGGAATTATCTCTGCACATAGTATTGTCCAAACAAGAAATAAAAGACTTCAGAGAAACAGTTTCTAACCCAAGGCCAGTGAACCTTGCTAATCTAAGGGGGCACAAAAAAGAGCAAGAAACCTTTGGAAATAGTAAAGGTGATAATATATGCTATATTCTCATTCTAGAAAAATGGCTTTCCTATACAATCCATCTGAGTGGGCCTGAGTGTTTCTTTAGTGATAGTTGCTTACACTTAGAGTTTTTAAGATTAACCTGCCATAGAGTCACCTCAAGGATAAGCTAGAAAATTATAGTATTGATACAAATATATGTGTGTATGTGATTAAAACAGCAGTCCTACTAAGTTTTGTATAAAAACCCAACCTTAAATTGCCACTCTATCAGGAAATGTTACTTTAAAATCTAATATTATGTCTCAGATTTCAACACTCAGAAGATTTGACAGAGTGGTAAAGAAAGCAAATCCCATAAATAATGTCCTATTTGGTTTCTATCAGCAGTTACTGGTCTTACATTAATTATTATGACAACGAGAGGAGAAAAAACATTATCTAAAGTAAGAGACTGTAAATTATCTTCTGATCTATTTAATGTAATGATCTAAAGGAATTGAGGAATTAGCTCTTTAATTCTGATTTTCCTTTGTTAAATAATAAAATGTGTAACTCTTTTTCTTTAAAAAAAAATCAATTTTCCTTCCTAATTCTGCTTCTTCACATAATTTGAAGCTAAATGCAAAGGTTGTTTTTTTTTTATATATATATATATATTCCAAAAGTGTACCACAGGACTTTGTACATGTAAAACATTCTTATTACAGATGAGTGAACAGGTATTTAAAATACAGTGTATTCTAAGACTGAACCTTAAATACACAAAAAAGGTACATGAATCTGGGTAGCAATCCAAAACAATCTAAATACTATAAGACACTGCCATTGTGTGCATGTTCAAATTATCAATTGAGTTTGAGACTTGTGAAAATAAGCCAAGGAAAACATCATCCATATCTCAAATGCATGTTTCCCCATCTCCTCATTCATTTTTCCCGGTGTAAACAGTTATCTACCTGTACACAGAAACAGCAAATCTAAAGAGCAAACACATATTAAAAACCACAGAGCAAAGACAAAGAGCTCTAGAGTAGAAATCAAGAACCTTGTTTTCTCATTCAACATTTACCCTTTATAAGCTGTATGGCATCAAAGAAGTCAGCAAATCCCCCAGAGTTTCATTTTCCTCACCATTAATTTAATAATAATAATAATAATAATAATAAACACTGATATCATTTGAACACGGTGGCAGAGACAATCGCTATGTATTTACCACACCATTTCTTCTTCCTGGAAACTCTGGAAGACTCCATTCCTCCCAACTTTCCTTGTAGTTAGGTTGGGGTGATGAACACCTGCCTGAATTCCAACCAATGAAATACTAACAGAAGTGATATAAGACATTCCCAAACTGGTCTGTAAATATATTTCACAAAATCCTCCAGCTCTCTCCTCCTGCTTTGTGACATTCTTAGCAGCTACACATCACACGGTGTAGCTACAAGATAAAAACAGCCCAAGTCTCTGTATTGCCACCTATAGGATAGTTAGGAGTGCCAACAGTCCTATTCAATAAATAAAACTTATTTTATTAAGCCACAAAGATTTTTAGGCTTACTGGCTACCACACATAATATAGCCTATGCTTACTAATGAAATGACTAAATTATCTGGTTTATATATCAACATGCCAAACAGCTAGCTATACAGGGTAGTACTGGTAGCAATGATAGAAAGCTTGTAAAAAACTATTACAAATTCTAAGGGTTTTTTTTAGCATTATAATGGTATGCAAAGGTAATGTAAAGGCTTCCTGAAAGGTAGAATCCAGTCATCACAGACCAGCCACATACTTTTGTAAGAAATTAGTATTTGTCTCTCCTTTTAACATATCCAGGAAATAAAGACAGAAATGATCAAATTTACTAAGCATTTCACCTGAAATGATTAGGTAGTTGTGACCCCATCACTAGTGTTCATTATAATGAATACAGTCAGTGACGCTAAATTCCTAGAAAGAACAACCTCTAGCCCAAAGATAAAAATTCACACCAATGGGAAGAGATTCTCTCACTTTCAAATCAGAACTGAGAGGATGATTGAGGCCATTTTTTTTTTTTTTTTAAATCGCCTTTTAGGAAACTTCTCTTCTTGGTTTATAAGCACTCAGAAAAGAACAACAAAATGTAAAGATTTTACAGATAATTTAATTTTATATACACTGATTTTGTCTTATTTTGTCTAAATTTCAAGTACTACTTACATACAATTGGGGCGAAGCCTTCTTGAGGGCCCGAAGAAATGGCACTTAAGATAACATTATTTTTTTTTCTGCAGTGTCGAATTTTCTTGATCAGATTGTTCAGTCAATCAAAGAATTATTCCCTTTAGAGGCTTTTGAAGGGATATTAATTCAAGTCAATAAAGGAAACCTCAATTAAATCCAAGAGAATTACATCAATTCAATTGTCCCTTATTGGATGATTATTAAGAATTATTTTATAAATATCACTGATAGGATTAAAAAGATTTGTCATAGAATCAGAAGACCAAAATTCCATTCAGAAAGGACTAAAAATATTCCTTAAATTTAATTTTTAAATATAGCTTTCCAAAAATCAGACATACTTTAGAGCAATCCTGACATGTCTAGAAGTGCATAAATAAATTTAAACCCATCAATGACCTACTTTAAAGAAAGAAATTACAGCCATCTTAAATACTTGTAATTTATCTTTATGATGATGCCAAGTCACTAATTTTAGAATTCAGAAATTAGAAATTATGGCATAAACTGCATTTTAGCAAAATCAACCATCTAGAGGAAGAAGTAAAGTATATACTTCAGGTAAATAGAAACCTGAATTTGCCTATTCCTGAATTTCTTGACACTGCTAAAAATTCATGATATTATCTTCTCACACAGATTAGAAGAACCATAAGAACATACAGGCCAAACACTAGAATTAGTTCTATGGACACCAACTGTATTTCCATGCATTAAAAACAAAGCAGCGTGGCAAGGCTTTCTGAACAGTAGCTGGCCTTCCCATCATGGCAGGAACTACTTATTGCCTATCAAATCCTCCACTATCCCCTTCCTTCTTAGGGGACAGAACACCACTTCTATTCCATTTTTAGGTATTTATCTGAAGAAAATGAAAAGGCTAACTCAAAGAAACAAGCACCCCTATGTTCATCACAGCATTATTTACAATAGGCAAGATATGGAAGCAACATAAATATCCAGGGACAGATGAATGGATTGAAATATAGGAGATCATGTGTGTGTGTGTGCGCACACACACACAACAGAACAGTACCCATCAATAAAAAGAATGATATATTGCCACTTGCAATAACATGGATGGACCTAGAAGGTAGTATGCTAAGTTAAATATGTCAGACAAAGACAAATACCATATGATTTCATTCATATGTGGAATCTAAAAAGCAAAATATCATTAAAAAATAAAATAAAAAACAAAACAGATAAGCAATAAAACAAAATAAAACAGACTCAAAGATACAGAGAACAAACTGATGGTTGCCAGAGGGCAGGAGGGTAAGGGGATGGATGAAATAGGTAAAAGAAATTAAGAGGTACAATCTTCCAATTATAAAAGAAATAACACATAAGGATGTAATATGCAGCATAGAGAATACAGTCAATAATATTATAACAACTTTGTAGGGTAACAGATAACTAGACTTATAGTGACCATTTCATAATGTTTGTAAATATTGACTCATTACGTTGTACACTTAAAACTAATACAACACTGTATGTCAACTCTTCTTCTATAAGAAAAGAACAAATAGGAAGGAAAGGGGGAAGAAGAGAGGGGGGAGAGGGAAGGGAGGGGAAGAGAAGAGGTAAAGAAAGGAAAAAAGAAGGAAAGAAAGAGTCTCACTCTCTCTGGTAGTGAGGTCTAAATAACCTGCAGAAACTTCTCTGACCCTGTTCTTGGTTCCAACTAAAAAGAACTTTTTTAAATATGTCACTCCACTTGTCACTCCTTCCTCTAATACAGATGACCTAATACCCATCTGCTGTATGCCAGAAGTACAAAGTTCTTCCCCCTTCCCCCCATGGCCATTCGAAACAAGCATGTTTTTTCCTTAAAATTCTGTTTGTGATTATCTACGCTTGGTTGAAACAAAAGACTTAAACTTGGCACATGTCAACCTGTGTATCTGAGATTTTCCTCTATGAAAATATATTGTTATTTTTATTCCCTTTGTAAAGCAGTTAAGATCACCACGTTTTAAATAGAAAGGTATCATGGATAAGAAATAACCAGTATTAGTTAAATATAACCTAGCCAGAATAAAAAAAGAAAAGAAAATACAACATTAAGCACTTTTTCATGAGTGCATTGCTTCCTGGAATGAAATTATATGTATCCATTAATGACCCTTTGATAAGTTTAAGGCTAATGTAGACTTTCAGAGAAAACTACTTAAAGAAAATAACCATCTTTTAGGGGCGACCTTTTTTTATTTTTTGCCATCTTTTGTACTCCTCCTGACCCCCATATCTATAATGGCTAGAGCCATTTATTTACTCCAGTTACTACCATGGACCTGAGTTCCATGTACTAGGAAAAAAGAACAGAAAATTAAGAGCTTGAATGCTTGATGACACCATGGAATTACCATACAACCAGTCTAGTTTACATCTAGACTACTTGTACATGAGACAGATTTATCCTATTTAACAGTATTCATCAAATTGCTAAAATACCAAAATTTTGTTTTATAAGAAAATCAGCACTACGGGCAATTTATTTTAATGTCTTCTTGACAAGAGACACCTAGAAATAAAAATTTACTGGGATATTCCCAGTAAAATTTCCCAAGGAAAAATTTCCCTTCTCATTTCCCAAAATTACAATGTGAAATCTTATCAATTTATATTTTCTAAAGTAATTTAAGGAAGAAGACAAGAGATACTCTGTCATAGAATGTGCATTAACACGTGATAATATAAAGAGTACTTTCTCGATTGAACTGTTTTTCTATTATTTCTATTTCCAGGATTCTGTTTTCTAAAAATCTATTGATTCCTATATAGGAACAATGATTAACATTTTAGTTTCCAAATAAAATTTACCCAGTAACTTCTTCATGATAGCCAGAAAATTTTTTGAAAGCCTAAAGTTCTGTGCAATCACATTTTCTGCAACTATGTATATGAAAAGAGGGAGCAAAGGGAAAAGAAAAGTAAAAGAAAAAGAGAGAAAACAAATGTACTTATATCCATCTGGGTCTTAAATGAGAAGCACCCTATCTATTGTATAGTTTTCCTCCTACTATATTATATATAGATGGACTAGGAAAACTTTCATCCTTCAACATCTCCACGATTTTAGTAATAATAAAAAAATTCCTAGTATAGGAATCTCTCTTCTTCATCCCAATTTGATCTCATTCATTCTCCTCTAAACAAGCTAAGAGAAAAAGCAAAGTCCCAAGAATAGTATCTTTTTATTTGTCACAGTAAGTGGCTGATGTATCAAGCTCTCACACTACAAAGCCATAGCTTTTTTTTTTTAAAGTCATTATGATGAAAAAAGAAAAATACCTAAATCCACAAGTTTCCAAATGTACTGTTTTAGAATTTATATTAAATGTTACTCCATCACCTACTACATGTGTATTTGTCTCAATAGCTTAGGGCTGTTACAGCTTGTGCCAAAGTAAAATACAGTTTGAGGAGAAAAGAAACAGTATTCCACATATTTTGAAGTCTTAAAATAACATTAAGGCAAACCAATGTATTTACTTTTATTGTAAGTTATTTTCTAGAAGATTATCACTTTTGTGGTTAATAATTATAGCTAAATTAATTTTCTTTAAAGTGTCATAGAACTTAATATCTTGTGGTTGGTGTGGTTAAAAATATATTTTAAAATAAGTGATGTTCAGGACTTACCACCTCCTCCTCCAAGAAGACTGGCATTTGCTGTTTAAAACAAAACAAACATAAAAAACATTAAATAATACATAAGAACTATTTAAAGCAAAACAAACAAAAAACATAAAATAATACATAAGAACTATCATATGCCAGATAGTTTAAGAAAAAGCTGGTGGTGATCATGTCTCAGAAATACACAAAGAGTCACATAATGTACTTTCATATAAGGATAGATTTTATTACTCTTTATGATGGTATGAAAATTAAAATAATTCACTATCTCTTTTTTTCTCTTCAAATGACTATATTTATATGTATTCCCTTCTAATAAAATGAAGTACATATTGTGATTCTTTTATTTTCTATTCTGTATCTAAATTAATCTTCTATATTCTCTGATTTATCAAGTAGAGATAGAATAATGTTATTTAGGCAATTCAGCAGTTTCAAAGGACAATGTAACATAAAAGAATAATAATTTGAATAAAACATCATCAAATAAAGCTATCCTAAGACATTGTGCAGTAAGAACCCTTAACCAGTAACAGATTTATTACTTTTAGCACTAACTTTTTCTTTGAGGAAAATAAAAGCATTTTTGTAAAACAATATTGTGCCATATCTTACATAGTTACACATTATCCTAGCACACAGATTTATAGAAGCCAAATAACAAGCAAAGTATAAGATAATTCTACTTGAATTTCTTTCAAGAGGTCAAATATTCATAAAATTCCATTGAAGGTTTCTGCTGAAGTAGTAAACAACCTTATGCCTACGTTTATCTAATCATTATAACATCCAGAAAACAAAAGGTTATACAAACTGCACTGAGCTTTATTCCATAGAGTTCTTATGTATCCTAGGCATAATCTCACGCCATTATAAAAAAAGAAATCCAACAACAGTAAAAAGAAAGTGTGTGGCATCCAGGGTCTCTTTCTTTGTGTAAAAACTTGAACTACCAAAACACAAACAAACAAAAAAACAACCAAAGAAATCATTTAGGAGTCTTTAACTTGAACTTCAGTGTGCTGTCCACAAACCATTACAGTAATTAAGAGAAGCAAATACCTAAGCGTTACTGATCCCATCAATAAGTAATGGATCATTTTAGCAACAAATGCCCATATTCATAATTTCATGAGGTTAACTATGTGATAATTTTATACAACACTAAAGTTTACCATGAAAATGTATAGAGACAACATTCCTTTTAAGGTTATCAATATGTCAATATTAGAGCATCAAATCTTGTTTCATATTATCTTCCAAGGACAGGACAATCTAATTGCTGCTTTTGCCTTCCTCTCAGTACTATTTCCACAAACATGAACTAGATAGCAATGGCATTTATCAATCATAAATAAAACACACTTCTGATGTCATAAAAACAGATGGTATACAGGACTTAATGTCCTGCACTGAATCAAAATTTGTACCTGTTAAAGTGGTACCTTGTTGCAAGGGCATGAGGAAAGAAGTTGTGAATTCTATTTTGGTTCCTACACCCTTCAGTGAATGGCAGGATTTCCATGATCAACCCATGTCTCTTGGCTAATTCAAGTATTTTCTAAAATCTCAGCTACCTACATTTATAAAACCATATGGCACTTCACACTCCTGCTGATTATTTATTAATTTTTAAAATTATTTATTTTTATATGTCACTGAGAACTACTTCCCTATCTGTAAGTTTTCCAGATCCCTGAAACTCTGTTTTCTTCCACCCTTCACATATTCAGTCATAAAGAAAAAGGTATTTCCAAGAACAAACAACAATGAATGGCAGCTTTTCACTCAAATTATCATGGCCAGGAGCACAATAACACAATGCAGCTACTTTTACCTAATGTTTAGCTCAATAAAGATAGAGGTCACCTGTTTTGAGAACATAGCCCAAAGTCCATCTGTTTAACTAGGCACTTATCCAATAGATGAGGGTAGATGAATAGGCATAGGTACAGGAACTAGAACCCCAGTCCTGGAAAACTATCAAGTCAATTTATGTCAGATGTGTGCTCATGTCTAGATAAGTGTATCTGGTCACATTTTAATATCAACATAGAATTACTTTACCAAACTGTGGCATTCTGCATAGTGTACCACCACTGTGTGTGTGTGTGTGTGTGAGAGAGAGAAAGAGAGAGAGAGAGAGACAAGAGGGGACATGGAAGGGCATCAGGAGAGGGAGAGAGAATCTTTTCTTCTTCTTTTTTTTAATTTCTTTTCGGGCGTAACAGTATTTCATTGTTTTTGCACCATACCCACTGCTCCATGCAATACGTGCCCTCCTTAATACCAACCACCTGGCTCCCCCAACCTCCTACCCCCCGCCCCTTCAAAATCCTCAGATTGTTTTTCAGAGTCCATAGTCTCTCATGGTTCACTTCCCCTTTCAATTTCCCTCAACTCCCTTCTCCTCTCCATCTCCCCATGTCCTCCATGTTATTTGTTATGCTCCACAAATAAGTGAAACCATATGATAATTGATTCTCTCTGCTTGACTTATTTCACTCAGCATAATCTCTTCCAGTCCTATCCATGTTGCTACAAAAGTTGGTTATTCAACTTTCTGATGTAGGCATAATACTCCATAGTGTATATGGACCACATGTTCCTTATCCATTTGTCCATTGAAGGGCAGTTTGGTGACCATGGCCATTGCTGCTATGAACATTGGGGTACAGATGGCCCTTCCTTTCACTACATCTGTATCTTTGGGGTAAACACCTGGTAGTGCAATTGCAGGGTCATTGGAAAGCTCTATTTTTAATTTCTTGAGGAATCTCCACACTGTTCTCCAAAGTGGCTACACCAACTTGCATTCCCGCCAACAGTGTAGAGGGTTCCCCTTTCTCTACCTCCTCTCCAACACATGTTGTTTCCTGTCTTGCTAATTTTGGCCATTCTAACTGGTGTAAGGTGGTATCTCAATGTGGTTTTGATTTGAAGAGAGAGAGAGAATCTTAAGCAGGCTCCACACCCAGTACAGAGCTCGACACAGGGCTGGTCTCATCACCTCAGCCCTGATTAATGACTGAGACAACCAGGTGCCCTAACTTTTAAGATAATTTCATGTTCACTACTATTTATGTAATAGAACTTAATCTAGGGTGCTAAAATATACTCTCTCTCTCTCACACAAACACACACAAATATATATATATATATAGAAAAAATATATATATTATATATACATATATATATTTTTTCATTCTAAGGAATTCTAAGAACTATAATCCGGGTAATGACTTTTCTAAAGAATTCATGAAATTTAAGCCTATTTTATCAATTTTTTTAAAAGATTTTATTTATTTATTTATTTAACAGAGAGTGAGGGGAAGCATTCCCAGGCAGGGGGAATGGGAGAGGGAGAAGGAGGAGCCTGTTGCAGGGCTTTATCTCAGGACCCTGGGATCATGACCTGAGACAAAGGCAGACACTTAAAGGACTGAGATACCCAAGTGCCCCATCAATTTCTGTTCTCAAAAAAAAAAAAAAAAAAAAATTAATGAAACATTTATTAGCAAAAATATCGAGGGAATTTTCTTGAGTAAAAGTGACATAAATGAAGGCAAATAAAAGCAAACCATTATCAGGATTTCAAGTATTACATTTACCTTCACAAAACACCTTATATATAACACAACTGATGCTCAACATTTATTGGCCAGGTGGGTGAATATTTCTTCCATTTTACCAAAGTGAAATGACTTTTGTGTGTCTAAAATTAATAGTCATTTAATTTCTACTTAATTATCTCTAATAGATTGAGTTACATCCCAATTAAATAGGAGCCCCTAAAGAGAAGGTCTGATTTAATAGTTTGGACTGCATCTAAGAAGCTCTCAATACATTCTTGCTAATAATGGAAGAACTGTAAGTTTAGTCCAATTTCTTTTTTGTTTTACAGGTATGTGTTTACTAAAATGTGTGGGAAAAGCAAACTTTGGTCCTTTTTCTGTCTGTAAAATCGAAAAATATTAAAGAAACTTTTAAAATTTCTTTGGAAATATTTAGTGATTAAGAATGTACAAAGTGGGAGACACACAATAAGTGACTCTTAATCTCACAAAACAAACTGAGGGTTGCTGGGGGGAGGGGGGTTGGGAGAAGGGGGTGGGGTTATGGACATTGGGGAGGGTATGTGCCATGGTGAGTGCTGTGAAGTGTGTAAACCTGGCGATTCACAAACCTGTACCCCTGAAGATAAAAAGATATTATATGTTTATAAAAAACAAAAAAAAATTTTTTAAATCATAAAAAAAAAATGTACAAAGTATGTTTATGTATTTCTGTCCCTACCTAATTCCCTTGCTAGAGGGAATTTTGAACATGCCTCTTGTTATTCTCAAAGCCTCACAAAGAAGGAAAAGGAGAAAAGAAACAAAGAAAATTTAAAGTTTAGGAGCATGATATCACCACTTCTAAAATAAGATTTAAAAATCTCTTTTCTGAGCATTCTAACCAACACTATCTTTATTCACATTTTCCTAAATAAAATACCCTTTCTATTACTAGAGAGGTAGAGGAAAAAATCAAGTTAGTAATTGTCTCAAAAATCAATTCAATGAGAAACTAAAATGAGCCATTACAAGTTAATGAATCTGTATATTGCACTTTTTCGTGCCCCCAAAATAACAACTCAGTGAGATGAACAGTTTCATTGTTTATAAAGCAAAAAACAAAAACAAAACAAAACAAACAAAAAAAAAACACACTGAACATAAAATGGGAGATTTACTTAAATCTAATTTCAAAGTGGCAACTATGGAGAATTTACTTATCATATCCTCACCAAAAGATTAATTTTTTAGAGTTTTTGAAAAATTATTTTCTTCCAACCGCACTCAGTTATGAATTTTTTAATGAAAATTATCAAATTTCTATAGGTATATTCACTTTTAAATTATCAAAACCAGAAAATAATACGATATAGGAATCCTTTTTGTGGGATAATTAGCCTATATAAAAAATTACCACATCACTTACCAATAATATCATTATTTCATGTGTTTCTCAGAACACAAAGGGAATGTTAAACTACCTTCTTTCTAAAAACACTATCTTGAATGTCCCTCTGTGTGTGTATATATGTTTGTGTGTGCATCCATTTGTATCTTTTTATAAATATAATTAAATTGTGGATCAAATGATTTAAAATAAAATTACTATATAACAATCTTCCTAATATTACTGGGAGTTCCTAAATGGAATGCATGTCATACATCATTAGAAATGTAAGACAAAGCTATGGTTTATCAGACATCTAAAGGACTTTTCCTCGTAATATCTCAAAATCCTTTTTAGTCTGCATAGGCTAATAGAAAGAGCCAGATAACCTATTTCAATTATGTCTCAGTTTCTAAATACCTCAGTGATTTGGGTAAGTCATAGTCAACTATCTGATTTATCTTTTATCAGGAAATTTAGAATTATCAGGGATAGCAAACAAATTTCCAATAATCTTCATTTATTAATTAGAAAAGACTGTCAGTACCTCTTGATTTGAGAAAGACTTTAAGGCTAAATCTAGGGTTAGTGGGAAAGAGAGCTATGCTCAGTTAATAATACTGATCACAGTCAGAGTAGGGTAGAGAGAATTGAAATGGCAGCTGACATGCCATATATTGGACATCTCTGCATCAGATAACTTCTCTTATTTTTGACAGTTCTCTTAGATTTGGCAGTTTTTGAGGCAACAAAATTTTACTCAGTAATCTTAAAACACAAAACAAAACACAAAACCACTAACCTAACATATGCCCTATATTTTGCACACTTAACAGCTCCTGCTGTTTGTGAGTCTGAAATATGGTAGCTCCCATTTATCCACAGGGGACACCTCCCAAGACACTCCCAGTAGATGCCTGAAACCTATGTATACTATGTTTCCCCCCCCCTTTTCCTATGCACACCTATGATAAAGTTTAATTTATAAACTGGGCAAGTAAAAGATTAAGAACAATAATAAAAAAATAAAATAATTATTTATAAAGTACTATAAATATAAGTATTTATAAAGTACTATAAATATAAAGTATTATTTAAAGTTATGTGTATGTGGTCTGTCTCTCTCTGAATACCATGTACGGCACTCACCCTTCTTGTGATGATGGAAGATGAAAAAATGCCTACCTGAGGAGGGGAAGTGGGGTGAATGACATAGCCATTACATGCTTTGTTAGACTACTACAGACCTTCTGACGACAAGTCAGAAGGAGGATCACTTGCCTCCAGATCAGGTGGTTGACCACCGGTCACTGAAACCCCAGAAAGTGAAATGCAGATGAGAGAGGCCTACTGGAATCCAGACTGTGAAACAATCCAGACTTGGGAGAGGTAACTCAGGTTGACTGTGAGCTAAGCTGGCCTGGTAAATGTCTGAAACAACTTGTATTCCACTTGCCAAGTAATTTCTATTATCTTTACAGTAATTATTTGTTTTCCACCCCATTTCTACCCCCACCCAAGACTACCTGACAAACAAGCAACGGCCTGAGACTAGTCTTTAAACATTGATTAAAAGTATTTGTGCAGAGTTTCTGTTTGCTTTTCATCATTACAAAGGAAATTGTAGTAACTTTCATTCTAACAGGATCCTAACCACCCAGTTCAGTTTATTTATTTTGCTTCCTTATTACAATAGAGCACATGGGATGTCAAATTATTGTTGGTGAAAAAAAACTTCCCCAGAAGCTCTACCTAACACACCACTCTATTCACAACATGTTATCCTAAAAGACTCAAAAGCTGAAATGTCACCTTTTGGAATGGCACATGTAGTAGCCCCTATACTTTGAAACTCAAAATAGGAAGTGCTAAAACATCTAAGATTAAAATCCCAGGCACATGCATTACTTCAGAATTACTTCATATAGGGAGCAACCATTCCAACGGACAGCTATGGAAATACAATCTACCCAAAGAAATACAGCCATCAGTTTGGCAACAACTCTCTGTTCATGCTTTACTAGATTCACACCTTCTAAACAAAAGCAATGGAACACCAGAGGTTTGGGGCAATAGTATAATTTCCTGTTTTGAAGCTGACAAAGAGAGAAAATTAAGCATAGGCTTAACTACCTCACATGTAGAAACCAGGCATAAATACATGATTAATACTTTACATTTCATACTTACTTCAGGATTTAAAGGAACCACTGATTATTCCATGGTCTGTGTGTTTTGTATAAGCTGCAACCTACTATGAAGCCAAGAATAGAATACAATGAGCCCTACTGTTGATGAATGGGTGAAAAGGCATCAGGAATTAGAAAATTTACTTGGGAATATTAACAAATATAACAAAACAGAATTACTTCTGTTGAAGTAGGAGGAAGGAGCAAGAGTTGCCCCTCATTAGCCAATCTGGCTCCACCAGCCACCATTTTGTGCACTCAATGACTTCAAGAAATACTGCAACAAGGGAAGAAAACTGCTCATTTTGCCCAACTCCTTCATTTTACAAAAGCCAGAAGTTAAAGAGGATCAATGATGTCAGGTGGCTTGCCTAGGATCAGACCCAGGAGAGGAACCTATCATACAGTATTGCCAACCAAACTAGAAACACACACACACACAGAAATGTGTTCTCTACTACCTGACCAAAAAAAAAAAAAAAAGCATTCCTATGAAACTTTTTGTAAACTAAAATGGCATAAAGCAAAAAAGTAATCATCTTTAATTTACATGGAAATTTTTTTTAGCATTCCCAGACCCAAAAAATGACCTCTTTTGGGCTTTTCTGATACCTTAGGACATATCTTGCTAATGGATACACAAAATAATCTGCAATAAGGCAGAGATGTTCATAGGTTCAAAGGTATGATAGTTTGATGCTGAGATGCTGAGCCTAGTTCTCAGGGAAGGGAGCCTGGTGGGGCCACTCACTGCTCAGGAGGCACGGTGCCTCTGTACTGGCTCACTGCAAAAAAATACTGAATGCTCTTTTCACTTCTTTGATAAAAGCAAAAATCCTCTTCAGTTTTTTTTCAGTTAGAGAAAATAAGTACCAACGAAGGTGTTCTGTACAAGTTAGGTGGTATAATAAGAACTTTTGAAAAGCAGGGGATACCTGTGTGTGTGTGTGTTTGTGTGTATATATATATATATATATATATATATATATATATATACACATACACATACTTTTTTTCCTCCTCATAAATCACATCCAAAAATGATAACAAAACATAATATGCATGGAGTCTAGTAAATGTTATGCTACTGAAGACCACCTAATTGAATTATAAAAGGGTGAACTAAAGCATTGGCAATTCCTACAGCTCCCTAATGCAATGTAACTAATGCAAAATGAGAGGAATCAGCACATGCTTTTATGTACCAGTCATCTTTCTCGACACTGTATTCCGAATCAGTTGTAATTTTGATGATGATAACACTGGCTCAGTCACAAAAATATGATTACTTAAGTAACCCAATCTGGACTTTCCAAAGAGTGAACAAGAATGTCTAAATAGGGAAAATATGAGTTCAAATGTGTATTAGCTTTGTGGTTATAATGATACAAGACACTTGAACAGCAGTTTTAACTTGTCTTTGATAAGAAAGGTTTTGAACACAAACCAATTTCAATTTGAAAAATACAAGATGTGCTTATTTAAGGGAATATGATACACTTTTAGCCTGATTAAAACATAAGCCTGAACTTGCACCCTCACTTACACACTTCTTGGGAACACTAATATGTTTTAATAAAGCTAGACAGTCTTTGTGAAGAAAACTCCTTTACATGGTTGCCTTGTTTCATATTTCTCTTAATATTATGGAATCTTTATTTCTCTCCTATAATGAAACAGCATTGAGATTTTTTTAAGGGTTATTTTTATTACACTTTAAATAAATAAGACAAAAGAAAAATTCTCAGTCATAGTGAATTGATGGGAAGATTGAGACAAAGAACCTCAGAGATAAAGAACCTCAGAGATAAAGGATTTGGGGTTAAGGAAAATGCATAGGATTGCTACCTGGAGAAGACTCCTTCACGGCTGTATTTGTTGGTATCAACAGCACTATGCACAATTCTTAGCACAGAGTAGGTACTGAATAAATATGTGCTAAATAAATAACTAAGGGAGTAACTGGAAGACAGGGGAATAGGAGAGGGGAAAGGGAAAACTGTATTTGTGGGACAGCTGGGAGAGCTACAATAATAGGTAATGGCTCCTTCACAGTTTAACAGCAAGTGGGGCTGTGTCAGGAGAAAGCCAAACAGATCAAGGTCCAATTCCAGACTCTATCATCGTCTTTGAGAAAGTTATTGAAACTCCAGCTAATGAACTAACCATCTGGAATGTCCATTTCTAATCAGTAATTTGGTAAAATGGTCATGATACAGGTTTGCTGAGCACAATGGGAATGATAACTAAGTAAACCACTCCACAGCACCTGGCACTTGCTGAAACCCTATAAACATCAGCTCCTGATCCATGACCTTGATTGATTGCAGTGCTACCTCTGGTAGTCACATTGGAAGTTAAAAACAAAACAAACAAACAAAAACCCTGGGGCATCTGAGTGGCTCAGTTGGTTAACCATCTGTCTTCAGATTGGGTCGTGATCCTTGGGTCCTGGGACTGAGCCCCTCATAGGGCTCCCTGCTCAGCAGGGAGGCTGCTTCTCCCTTTCCACCTTCTCCCCCACAACCACCACTTATGTTCTCTCTTTCAAATAAATAAATAAAATCTTTTTTTTTTTTTTTAACCCACTATTAAAAGCATTCAGACCAATCTATGCTTTCCGGGAGCCAAAGCCATATTCATCTTAGAGAACTACAGATCTCTGCCCTTACTCTGAAATGTCCTGTGCTATACCCTCATCAGAGTTTTGGGAAGAACTAGGACTTAGGCACAGAGGAGAGTGAGGAACAATGCCATTGTCAAATTCTTTTTTTTTTTTTTTTTAACTTTATTCCAGAGAGAGAGCAAGTAAGTGAGCAAGGGGAGGAAGAGCAGAAGCAGAGGGAGAGAGAGACCCACCAGTAGACTCTAGGCTGAGTGCAGAGCCCGGCATGGGGCTTGATCCCACGCCCCAGAGATCACAACCTGAGCCGAAATCAGAAGTTGGGTGCTTATTATCCAGGTGCCCCTCAAATTCTTTTTTTTTTTTTTTAAAATTCTGTCTTTGGGCTTAGGCCAATTAAGGAATAATTTTATACTGGGATACCTGGGTGGCTCAGTGGGATAAAGCCTCTGCCTTCAGCTCAGGTCATGATCTCAGGGTGCTGGGATTGAGCCCTATATCAGGCTTTCTGCTCTGCAGGGAGCCTGCTTCCCCCTCTCTCTCTCTGCCTGCCTCTCTGCCTACTTGTGATCTCTGTCTGACAAATAAATAAATAAAATCTTAAAAAAAAAAAAAAAAAGAAAGAAAGAAAGAATAGTTCTATAAACCCATAAAAAATAAGTGTCAATATTTTGTATGTTATAAGAGATTTTTCCTTTCTGGGTTATATTAATTATATGGTTCAAAAATAATGTTGGATATTTATAGCAGATAGCTTCTGTTTACTGCACAAGACCCATTCTTTACACTACACCCTGTTCTCTGCCAAAAGTGATCAATATAGAGGGCATCAATGGGTCCTCTTAACATCTGGCTCTGGTTGGGTTCAGTTAATGGGGAGCCATGGCAGGAGCTAGTGGGAGAAATAAAAATCAGTTCAAAGTTTTTATTTCCCTGGTTCACTCCCTATAAGCTTACCTTGAACTATGTCCCTTGCATAAAGGTCACTCCTCTAATCAAAGTAATTTAGTTTATTACTTTCTCTCCTTTTGGGCTGACTGGTCTCCTTCCATTCATTTCCTTGAAATCAGAGTGGTAATAGTTGTGCTGTTGGTAAGCACTGGTTCCTGAACAATCCCTTGAGTTTCTCTTACACCACTCCTGGCTCTAACCCTTGTACTTATTCCCTTTATAAATAACCCATCCTTGAAGTTTCCTAATTTGATTGTGCCAACGTTCCTAGGGACCTTGATTTAACAGATATGGTATACCCAGACTGGTCACAACTGGTGGCTCTCCTAAATCTCATCACATCCCTTCATAAACTAACTCTCTTAATTTATAACTCTTTTGAGGATTCCCCCTATACTTATATTTATTTGTGTAATAATGAATATGGTAGACTGTTATCCTTATTAATTAAAAAAATATAAAATTTATAAATATATAAAATATGAACATAAATATATAAAATAATATATATTCATTTGAACATGTGAATCAAGTATTTTATTGAATCCAACTGGTTTTATCTACTATTCTTCCATGCTCATATAAATATATACACATAATTGAATCTTCCTAGGATTGCTATTTTAAAAAACAATGGATTCTACTATAAAGAAATACCATGTAACATAATTTTCTTATTTACCAATACGTCAATTGATTTAGCCTAAAAAATATATGACATATTATACTCTTCTAAAGTTTGAGTGAAACCACTCCTATTATATGTGGGCACTTAGATTGTCACCATTCTTACAATTATAGACAATGATCTAGTAAAAATCCGTGTGTGTGTGTGTGTGTGTGTGTGAGTGTTTGTGTATTCCTATATATTCATACCTATAGAACACATCCTCCAAAGTATTTGTGCATAAAAGAGCATAAACATTTTTTAAATTTAAGAGTTTAACAAAATAATTAAAATATGTGTATTAAAATAAGTCAAAATTAGCAAAAGTTTAACATTCATAAGTATAAGCTGGGTACATAAAACATCAGTATGATTTGATGTCTTATTTACTGGTAAATTGATCAAAATGTTTTGACAAGTACATGAAGTTCACTGAACTGCCTCTGATTTAAATGTAAAATACATCAGTGAAAAGTTCTCACTATACCTGAAAGGATCTGAGTTTCTGATTTCAAATATATAAATTTTAAAATGGTCTGTTTTTAATGTAAAAATAATAAAGCCATCTCAACTGATGGTGAGCCTCTTTAACCACTTTCTTTTCATGTTTACTAGATACAAACCATGACAGGTCTTGGACTTCAAAGCAGACTAAAAACTTGCCTAGAAAAGATTAGAGAAAGAAAGTTTCCACTACTTTCTAATTAAATTCCTTGCAAATTTAAAGTATACTTCAGAAGCTTAAAGATACAAAAGTTCAGAAGATACTAACTTATTAGAAAGATATGGAAGGAAAATTTATCAAAAAAAAAAAACACAAAGAGATGTGAGAATGCTTCAGCTCAATATGGATTTCAAGGCTAAGTAAAACTATTTCTTTTCTTTTTTAGAATACTGTAGCATATGAAGACTTTCTCTAGCAGTGTTAAAGAAAATTCAGTAGAACATATGTTTCCATTTTTTTCTTCCTCCAATCTAAATACATCACTTTAAAGCAACATTCTTCTTCCAGTTCATTAAAGTCTTGTTATACAACTAAAATGTGTTGTCTCTCGGGACGCCTGGGTGGCTCAGTTGGTTAAGCAGCTGCCTTCGGCTTAGGTCATGATCCCAGCGTCCTGGGATCGAGTCCCACATCGGGCTCCTTGCTCAGCGGGGAGCCTGCTTCTCCCTCTGCCTCTGCCTGCCATTCTGTCTGCCTGTGTTCGCTCTCTCCCCCTCTCTCTCTCTGATAAATAAATAAAATCTTTAAAAAAAAAAAATAAAATAAAATAAAAAAAATAAAAAAAAATAAAATGTGTTGTCTCACAGAGAAGCTGA
Source organism: Mustela lutreola (assembly GCF_030435805.1). NCBI lineage: Eukaryota > Metazoa > Chordata > Mammalia > Carnivora > Mustelidae > Mustela > Mustela lutreola. Next base: position 39,535,617 of record NC_081298.1, on the reverse strand, counting down.
TGTGGCTTTCCATCCTAACACAATACTTGGATCATCAAGCAGTCCTTATCTATTTGCACCAAATTTGGTCTCATGACATGGCCAACTTATGAAAATTTAAAATGACCTCTACTATGACTCATTTCGAAGTCATGCTCTGAATCACCAAGGCAGTGGACAAGCTGACACATACTTTAGAAAGCTTATTAAGGAAAAAATACACCCATCATCACAAACAAATAAAAGAACATACAAGTAAACCATGATGACAATTTTCTGAGCATCTCTTTTTTATTAGGCAATGTTTGAGAGTTGATCTGTATGGTATCTGTCATACTCCAAATAGTCAATGTTAAGTGGAATGTTAAGTGGAGACTTTTACTTTTCCTCTAACAAATGAGGAAACTAAAGCTATCATGAATGACACTAAATTGCTTTCCCCAAGTCATGGGCTAAGTAAGTATTCAAACCAAAGTGTGAGCCCTTTCATTCAACATTTAACCAATTATCCTTACAGTATGCCAGACTATCTCTTAAGGAATTATTTCTTCCAAACTATTTCAAAATAGAAGCCTAGCCAATGCTCATGATAAATGATGTATTCAAATAACAACAATGGTAGTATTACTAGTTTTTAAATCAAGCTAGTGACCAAAATTGGATAGCATTTATATCCATCATACAACTTAAAATTATAAAAATTTAAGTATCTTTAATTATACTTCTGAATGTCATTTACAAACACTATTAAAATAATCAGCAATTTAGATCTCATAAAATTTGAAGTTGTCTATAAGGGAAAACTCTTTTGAAACATTATACTTAATATTCCAGTAATGTTAAAAATTGACTTTTAAAAAGATGAAAATTCTCAGTATGATTTTAGGCAACATGAGCAATTATATATACACTGCTACCAATGAGGGTTTATAGTTCTTAATTAACAAGGCTTTTGACTTGAATTAAGTTGAATTTATCAAAGTAATAATAGTACATTAAAGTTCAGCTTTTACCAGGTAAATGCAAATTAGCTAATCTAAGATTGTATATGCCTATTGTGAAAAACACAAAATGAAAATAAATATATGCTTTCCTTTGTCCTAAATCTTCTATCATTAGCATTCTTTACTCTCGAATTTAGGATTTCAAATAAATAATATTTTGACAACTTGAAGTAATAAGTAAAAAACAATGATTTTTCCCCTTCCTAAATTACATAAGCCTAATAATTTTATTTCAAATTATACTTCCCATCAATAAATATGCAATGAAATTTTAAATTGTTCAAGGATATAATGCATATATTATTATGTTTATGTAAACTACAACCATTAAAAAAATTGCCTCTGAAACATGGAAAATATAACTTTATCAATACCAAGTCTAATCATTTTATGAAAAAAGACTCCTTTTTCTGTATGCAGGAGACAAATTATAATTTGCATTCTGTGACTATAAAAAAATACCAATTACTTTTGTTATTACAGCTCCATAAGGCCAGCTGTGGACTCTATAACAGAGATTAGTTTTATTCTGATGCAATGAAAAGCACTGATACTAATCTCAGACAAAAGTATTATCACTGGTGAAATGCTGATTACTGATTACAAAGGCTTTTTAAAAATTATTATTATTTAACAAATCTCACAGGATAATGAAATAATACTTACTAAAAATAGTTTCTTTCCTAATATCACTCTGAGGTATCCAAATATCAGAAATAAAATAGAAGCTGCAACAGTTAATAAAAGAATTTGTATTTAGTATCCCAGATGCAATGAATTTGCTGTCTACCAGAGGGGGGAAAAAAAACTTAATATTAACCCCTAATCTCACCAGTAATTAGTTATATTATTTTGGGCAAGCCATCTAAACCTCTGTGCCTTGATTTATAGTTTATAAAAATATAAATTATAATTTAATTGTTTAAAAACCATTTGCTAAGCAGATATTATGTCTGGGATATGTGTTTTGGGAATAACTAGCTGAGTAAAGTAGACACATTAAATTAAATAATCTACACGTTATAAATATTTTAATATTTATCCAATATTTTTAACATAAGTCATGTACTTAATATCTAAATATTACAATCATGGTATTAAAGATCATTTAAGAAAAAATATTGCTTTATGGGTTGATGGTACTTTGGATATTATATTTTCCAAAAGTTTGCTCTCTCAGACTTCTAGTCCAGGCAAGATCACACAGATTTTTCTCTTGTTCTATTTTTCCTCCCCACTACCTTGCCAAGTACAACTAAAAATGCTGGAAATAATGAAAGAGGCAACCAAAGGAGAACTCAGAAGGCTCAAGGTGGGGAAGGGAATTGGTGAGAGATCCCAGGGCAGGAAGAAGGCCCTGGGTTTCTTGACATCCAACCTAGCAACACAAGATTGTGTAGGTAGGCTCTTTTCATCTCTGGATCAAAAGGAGTACTGCTAACAATAAGCCTTCAATAAAAGTGTTCTCCCTCTCCTGGGAACCTAAGACTTTTCCCCTATGTGGAAAAATACAGAACAGCATCAGCAAGGGGGATCCTGCCTCAATAAGTACTCTGCTAGGAAGACTCCCATGGGGTCTAAGTGAGACTGCCTGCCAAGACCAAGAGACATTGGGTGGTTGGGGGTCAATGGCAGACACCAGCAAAGAGGATCCCACCACAAGCACGTAGGCCAGGAAGGGCTTTCCATCCCCCACAGGCATTGACATCTACCACAAAAAGCTCTGGCTTAGGAAGTATATTTTTTCCCCACCAGGCCTGAGAATCCTTCTCTTACCTAGAAATATCAAGGGGGAAGGGGCAAGGGGTAAGATCTCAACCACAATAAGCTGCCATGCCCAGAAGTACTCTTCACCCCAACAGGTCAGAGACTTCCTTTCCCCCACATAGGCGCACCAGGAAGCCCTACCTCGGAAAAACCGTGCTGCTTCTCAGGCAGAAGCAATAGAGACCACTGGGAGCACCACTCACTCCAATTACACCAAGGCAAAAAAATAACACCACAGAGCCCCTGAAAATTCCTATGCCTTTGGGACTAGAGCCCACTAACATGGACCAGGACCTGTAAGCTAGACCTAAATAGAGCCAAGGCCTAACAAAATAAAAGATTTAAATAGGATCCAGAGTCCCCTAAAATAAACAGAGGCTCAGGGATCCAAAGGACAAAAACAAAAGACCCTATTAATTGAGGTTAAAGAAGAGTAGGGTCAAAGGAGTATCTGAAAAAAGAATAGCAGAGAATTTCAGAAATTCAGATAAACCAATGGATTCATGAAGCGAACCCCAAATAAGATAAACCCAAAGAAATACATTCGAAGACAGATCATAATTAAATTCATAAAACTACAGGTAAAGAAAAAACTCTTGAAAGCAGCCAGAGAGAATCAAAATGCTATCTTCAGGCAAACATAAATTCAAAGGAGATCATCTAGTCCTTAGCTGATGGCCTCTCTCCAGGGATTATATAAGCTAATAGAGCTGCTTCACTTTAAGTCATGCCCTCTTCCTGGGCAGCTCATATCCCATAACTTGGGCATATAAAAGCCTTGTCCCCTGCCCAATGATTGATGCATACAGAGACAGAAAGGCACAGCCCTTGCTCCAACTCAAGACAACTATGAACGGCCATCTCAGCTTCCCAGATGTTTAACTCACCTTTGTTAAGACAGCAACACAACTCAATTCCACCCCCCCACACACCCCCATCTTGGTTTTGTTTCCTTCCTCATTCTTTCACAGATTTTTTTTTTCAATCCCAAGAATGCTCCCTTATAAATATATTGCATGCTAATCTCTACCTCAAAGTCTGCTTCCCTAGGAACACAACCTGTGACTGCAATCATAAAGGTACTTGATAGCAGAAGAGAGCAGGGCCTGTTACAGGAAATTTTTATAGTTAAATGGAGTAAGTCTTTGAGCACCAACTGTTAGAAACTCTCTTTATAATGCACGGCACCTAATGCCTTTTTGCCTTTAGTTTGAGGTCTTAGTTTTCAATCCCAGAGCAACAAAACACTCACCTCCATATCTTATTATACTGGTCTAGTCTGAAGCTTCAATAACAAATATTAAATGTTGCTCTAAATTAAAATCCTAATAATTCAATTTTTAAATTAGATGTTAAACCTCCAACAGAGAAAATTCAAATAAATATATTTAGCATTAATGACAATGGTGCCAGATTATGGAGTCAATGCTGAAGCAAAGGGAGAAACTGTAAAGCATTCTGTAAACTTTTCATTAAAAAAAAAAAAAAACTGGAAAGAGTAAACTTATACAAATTTGTAAGAAAGAAGCAAAGAAGCAAACTCTTGGACACAGAACTATTCTTACAGTTCTGAATAATGTAAATATTAAGAACCTAGCATTTCCTGTATAAATTCTTATATTTTAAGTTTAAAATTTCAAAATTTAGGGACACCCGGGTGGCTCAGTTGGTTAAGCCACTGCCTTCTGCACAGGTCATGATCCCAGGGCCCTGAGATCGAGTCCCGCATCAGACTCCTTGCTCAGCTGGGAGCCTGCTTCTCTCGCTGCCTCTGCCACACTCTGCCTGCTTGTGTCTGCTCTCTCTCTCTCTAACTCTTTCTCTCACTGACAAATAAATAAAAAAACTTTAAAAAAATTTTCAAAATTTACTAGTAGTTTACTTTTACTCAATGAACAGTGTTGTGCTGGCTAAGAATTTGCAAAAATCATCTCAGCAATCACTTATTATTTTTTTAATAGAACTCACTGCTCTCAGTGTACAGAGATATCAAAACTTACTTCTTACATTTGCAAATGACAGATCAGATAAAGGACTAGTATCCATAATAAGTTATCAAACTCAACACTCAAAGAACAAATAATCCAATCAAGAAATGGGCAGAAGGAGGAGTCAAGATGGCGGAGAAGTAGCAGGCTGAGACGAGTTCAGCTAGAGAGCTTATCTAAAGATTTCAAACACCTACAAATCCAATGGCATATCAAAGAGAAGAAGAACAGCAATTCTAGAAACAGATAATCAACTAATTTCTGAAAGATAGGACTGGCAGAGAAGTGAATCCAAAGCGAAGGAAGATAGACCTCGGAGGGAGGGACCGGCTCCTGGCAAGCGGCGGAGCAACGGAACACAAAATCAGGACTTTTAAAAGTCTGTTCTGCTGAGGGACATCGCTCCAGAGGCTAAACTGGAGTGAAGCCCACGCATGGCGTCAGCATGGCCTCAGGTCCTGCAGGGTCACAGAAGGATGGGGGGTGTCTGAGAGTCACAGAACTTACAGGTATTAGAACCGGGAAGCCGGCTACAGAGACAGAGCCGAGAGTGAGCTTCCAGCTCGGGGTTACCTTGAACTGGTCGCAGCTTTGGTGAGCTCGGAGCAGGGCCGGAGATCAGGCAGATGGGAGTTACTGAGCGCTGTTCTCTGAGGGCGCACTGAGGAGTGAGGCCCCGAGCTCTCGGGTCCTCGGGGCCAGAGACCAGGAGGCCACCATTTTCATTCCTGTCCTCCAGAACTCTACAGAAAGCGCTCAGGGAATAAAAGCTCCAGAAAGCAAACCCGAGCAGATTACTCAGCCCGGACCCTGGTAAGGGCAGCGCAATTCCGCCTGGGGCAAAGACACTTGAGAATTACTACAACAGGCCCCACCCCCAGAAGATCAACAAGAAATCCAGCCAAGACCAAGTTCACCTACCAAGGAGTGCGGTTTCAATACCAAGGAGGGCAGCAGAATTCCAGAGGAGGAGAAAGCAAAGCACGGAACTCATGGCTTTCTCCCCATGATTCTGTAGTGTTGCAGTTAATTTAACTTTTTTCTTTTTCAATTTTTTTCTCTTCTTCTACTAAATTTTTTTTAACTTTTACCTTTTCTTTTTTAACGTTTTTTAACTAGTTTATCTAATATATATGTATGTTTTTCTTTTTTATACTTTTTCTTTATTCATTTTCTTTTTTTTAATTCTTTCTTTTCTTTTCTTTCTTTTTTTTTTTTTTTTTTCCTTTCTGAACCTCTTTTTATCCGCTTTCTCCCCACTCATGATTTGGAATCTCTTCTGATTTAGTTAAAGCATATTTTCCTGGGGTTGTTGCCACCCTGTTAGTATTTTACTTGCTTCTTCATATACTCTTATCTGGATAAAATGACAAGTCAGAAAAATTCACCACAAAAAAACAAAACAAACAAAAAGAACAAGAGGCAGTAGCAAAGGCTAGGGACCTAATCAATACAGACATTGGTAATATGTCAGATCTAGATTTCAGAATGATGATTCTCAAGGTTCTAGCCGGGCTCGAAAAAGGCATGGAAGATATTAGAGAAACGTACTCAGGAGATATAATAGCCCTTTATGGAGAAATAAAAGAACTAAAATCTAACCAAGTTGAAATAAAAAAAGCTATTAATGAGGTGCAATCAAAAATGGAGGCTTTCAATGCTAGGATAAATGAGGCAGAAGAAAGAATTAGCGATATAGAAGAACAAATGACAGAGAATAAAGAAGCTGAGCAAAAGAGGGACAAACAGTTACTGGGCCAGGGGAGAATTCAAGAGATAAGTGACACCATAAGACAAAACAACATTAGAATAATTGGGATTCCAGAAGAAGAAAGAGAGAGGGGAGTGGAAGGTATACTGGAGAGAATTATTGGAGAGAATTTCCCCAATATGGCAAAGGGAACAAGCATCAAAATTCAGGAGGTGCAGAGAACGCCCCTCAAAATCAATAAGAATAGGTCCACACCCGGTCACCTAATAGTAAAATTTACAAGTCTTAGTGACAAACAGAAAATCCTGAAAGCAGCCCGGGAAAAGAAGTCTGTAACATACAATGGTAAAAATATTAAATTGCCAGCAGACTTATCCACAGAGACCTGGCAGGCCAGAAAGAGCTGGCATGATATATTCAGAGCACTAAACGAGAAAAACATGCAGCCAAGAATACTATATCCAGCTAGGCTATCATTGATAATAGAAGGAGAGTTTAAAAGATTCCAGGACAAACAAAAACTGAAAGAGTTTACAAACACCAAACCAGCTCTACAGGAAATCTTGAAAGGGGTCCTCTAAGCAAAGAGAGAGCCTACAAGTGGTAGATCAGAAAGGAACAGAGACAATACACAGTAACAGTCACCTTACAGGCAATACAATGGCACTAAATTCATATCTCTCAACAGTTACCCTGAATGTGAATGGGCTAAATGCCCCTATCAAAAGACACAGGGTATCAGAATGGATAAAAAAACAAAACAATGTATATGTTGCCTACAAGAAACTCATTTTAAACCCGAAGACACGTCCATATTTAAAGTGAGGGGGTGGAAAAGAATTTGCCATGCTAATGGACATCAGAAGAAAGCAGGAGTGGCAATCCTTATATCAGATCAAGTAGATTTTAAGCCAAAGACTATAGTAAGAGATGAAGAAGGACACTATGTCATAGTCAAAGGATCTGTCCAACAGGATGATCTAACAATTTTAAATATCTATGCCCCCAACGTGGTAGCAGCCAACTATATAAACCAATTAATAACAAAATCAAAGAAACACATCAACAATAATACAATAAGAGTAGGGGACTTTAACACTCCCCTCACTGAAATGGACAGATCATCCAAGCAAAAAATCAACAAGGAAATAAAGACCTTAAATGACACACTGGACCAGATGAACATCACAGATATATTCAGAATATTTCATCCCAAAGCAACAGAATACACATTCTTCTCTAGTGCACATGGAACACTCTCCAGAATAGATCACATCCTCGGTCCTAAATCAGGTCTCAACCGGTATCAAAGGATTGGGATCATTCCCTGCATATTTTCAGACCACAATGCTCTGAAGCTAGAACTCAACCACAAGAGGAAGTTTGGAAAGAACCCAAATACATGGAGACTAAACAGCATCCTTCAAAAGAATGAATGGGTCAACTGGGAAATTAAAGAAAAATTGAAAAAAAATCTTGGAAATAAATGATAATGAACACACAACGGTTCAAAATCTGTGGGACACAACAAAGGCAGTCCTGAGAGGAAAATATATAGTGGTACAAGCATTTCTCAAGAAACAAGGAAGGTCTCAGGTACATAACCTAACCCTACACCTAAAGGAGCTGGAGAAAGAATAAGAAAGAAACCCTAAACCCAGCAGGAGAAGAGAAATCATAAAGATCAGAGCAGAAGTCAATGAAATAGAAACCAAAAAAAAACCAAAAAAAAAAAAAACAAAAAACAAAACAATAGAACAAATCAACAAAACTAGGAGCTGGTTCTTTGAAAGAATTAATAAGATTGATAAATCCCTGGCCAGACTTATCAAAAAGAAAAGAGAAAGGACCCAAATAAATAAAATCATGAATGAAAGAGGAGAGATCACAACTAACACCAAAGAAATACAAACTATTATAAGAACATACTATGAGCAACTCTACGCCAACAAATTTGACAATCTGGAAGAAATGGATGTATTCCTAGAAACATATAAACTACCACAACTGAACCAGGAAGAAACAGAAAGCCTGAATAGACCCATAACCAGTAAGGAGATTGAAACAGTCATCAAAAATCTCCAAACAAACAAAATCCCAGGTCCAGACGGCTTCCCAGGGGAATTCTACCAAACATTTAAAGAAGAACTAATTCCTATTCTCCTGAAACTGTTCCAAAAAAGAGAAATGAAAGGAAAACTTCCAAACTCATTTTATGAGGCCAGCATCACCTTGATCCCAAAACCAGACAAGGATCCCATCAAAAAAGAGAGCTATAGACCAATATACTTAATGAACACAGATGCGAAAATTCTCACCAAAATACTAACCAATAAGATTCAACAGTACATTAAAAGGATTATTCACCACGATCAAGTGGGATTTATTCCAGGGCTGCAAGGTTGGTTCAACATCCACAAATCAATCAATGTGATACAACACATCAATAAAAGAAAGAACAAGAACCATATGATACTCTCAATAGATGCTGAAAAAGCATTTGACAAGTACAGCATCCCTTCCTGATCAAAACTCTTCAAAGTGTAGGGATAGAGGGAACATACCTCAATATTATCAAAGCCATTTATGAAAAATCCACCGCAAATATCATTCTAGCAATTCACAGACCTGTACCCCTGGGGATAAAAATATATTATATGTTTATAAAAAATTAAAAATTAAAAAAAAAGTTAGTTGCTTGGCTTCAAAATTTTCCCCTTCAAAAAAGTAAAAGTGGCACATAATTTTACTGATTTTCATTTTTTACTGTAGGTTTTTAATCTATGAGAATTATAAATATTAAGCTCAAAATTTTAAGGAATTATTTCATAGAGCTGATGGGTTTTTGACATACTGAATGACAGTCTCAATAGTTTTTTTCTTGTTTAAATACTTGTGTTATGCCTTATAAGTGAGGTTTAATGGGTTTCAGTTATTTTGGAGGGTTTCTGGGGCATTAGTGACATTTGGAATTATCCTTCTAAGTAAGATCTTTGGTGCCTTTATTAATTGGTGACACTTTTATCCTGACATATGGCACAGTATTCCAAGAGCAGAAAAAAGTACATGGTAATTTTACTAATTTTTGTTTCATTACTTCATGAATTCAAGTGTAAGAACATTAAATAAACCATAATGACCACTGACCTCGGGAATACCTTCTGAGATCCCATATAGTTGTCGAAAACAAGAGTCTACCTTAGGCGAAACATTAATGAGGGGAAAACATGAAAAACCTTCTCTAAAGATGATTAATTTATTAGCATAATCTTGAAAATATGTACAAAATGGATGTTAAGGCTTTCAAAATAATAAACTATTTTTTAAAGATTTATTTACTTGTTTGAGAGAGAGGGAGGGAGAGAGAGATCAGGAGTGGGAGGGGCAAAGGGAGAAGGAGAGAGAATCTCAAGCAGACTCTGGGCTGAGAGCCCAGGCCCATGTTGGGCCTGATCTCATAACCCTGAGATCACCACCTGGGCCGAAATCAAGGGTCAGATACTTGACTGACTGAGCCACCCAGGTGCCCCCAAAATAATCAATTATTTTTGCTCAGGAAAAACTTAGGGAATAAAAGAAGTAAAATCAGCATTATTATTTTCTTGTTTGCTGTGATATTTAGCATTATTTAAATGATTTGGAATTTGCAAGACACAATTATTGGCCTATGCTTAGTTATCAAAAACGTTTTCTTAAGTACTGACTCAGGAAATCTTAACATTAAGGAGAGTTTCAACAAATCTTGAGTTTCTATTTAACAAAGTTCTTTATAATTCTCGTTTATTTTAATATTTTCATTTTCCTCTGTATGTAATAATCTAGAAACTGATTGGTATTTGGAATAGCATTCTGTTCAATCCTTTTAAGAAGTGTTTAATTTTGTAATGTTAAGGATTATCACATTCATATTTTTTGTTTGATTTTTATTTAGGTCTGTTTGAATTGAATTTTAAAAACAATTATTTGTTTATTCATGTTTTATTCATTTCTTAAGCATTTATAGAATGCATACTACAAAATAAGCATCGTTTTTAATACTGAAAATTTTTTTTCTAATGTATGTTGAACACTTTTTTTTTAAATGCAGCTAAGTGCTTTAGTTAATTTTCTTAATCCTCATAATCCTATACTGGGAGATAACCTATTTTATTGATGGGGGCACTGGGTGAAAAGAGATGAATAAATCATAATCCTTGCCCTTGGAAAGTTCATAGTTGAATGGAGTAGGACTCAGAAAAAGTTAATTACAATTTTATGGTGGAAATGTAGAAAAGCTTGTTTTCATTGCCATGAACCCTCAGAAGAAAGTATGTATTTGTGCATGGTAGTCAGAGAACGTGTCATAAAGGGAATGACATTTGAAGTGGGCCTTAAATAGACGTTTTCCTGGGTGGGGGGGAGGGCAAGTGAAAGCAGAAAGACTGCTCATACCAATCTGTAAAGTGCTAAAGGGTCTTGGTGTTTATTTGGTAGTTCTGGTGAGCTAACTTTGCCTGGCAGGAGACTTTGGGTGTCTCTGTGTATATGTGCCTATGGGTGTGTGAGAGTGAGTGGGTGTTGTGTGTGTGTGGGGGGGGGGGGTGTAGAGGAGGGAAGCTGGTGTGTGTTTGGAAGTTTTGAGGGGCTAGCAAGGTGGTATGAGAATGCTGGAAAGGCAGGTCAGAGCTTTAAGGTAAGAGTCTCCAAAGAAGTTTGGTTTGAAGATCAATTTGAATAAAAGAAGAGCCATATCACTAAATAAGCCAATATCTTAAAAATGCTTTAAAAAAATTTAAGAGTAACAACTTTAAAATAGCTAAGTTGAACCAACTGCTAAATATATCTATCATAGATTCTTTTGGAGTTTATTGTCCTATTTTTAAGAATTATCAACTAGAAATACTTTTTGCTTTATAAAAACAAATTATTGAAGTTGTGTTTATTAGAATTAAAGTCTGGAAATGGAAAGAAAACATTCTATCATTTCAAATTCTTTTAAACACTAAATACGGTGTTTCCCCAATATTATGCAATCTTGTGCTATCTAGTTTGGATTCCTGAGCAACTAAACAGTTTGTAGATTATATAGGAACTTTCATTTATTACCTTTTCTCATCTAAGGATCCACTTTTTCAGCTATTTCTTGGCCTTACTGTAATTCTGCCAAAGATGAGTCATGTACGAATACTAGGAAAGTTGAATATGTGTTTTAATACAAAGTAACATTTCTTAGTAAGAAAGATGAGGGGGTTAGATCATTATTAGATTGTTCCTATTTAGTTAATCCACTCTATTTTAACATATTAAGTTCGGTGTCACTGGCTGTGTCTGTCCAACTGTTCAGTGGCAGAATCATTGCGAATTGACTGTGGGTTGAGTCAGCTCAGGCCAGTGCATTATTGAGGCCATCAGTCTCTCGAGTACCACGGAAGAGGTGGACATGATTTGTAGGCAATGAGAGTTGAAGTCAGAATAATCCTTCTGCAGTGGCTCAGCATGTCTAAGGAATTGAGAAGCAGAAAGGGGATTATTAAGGTTAGACTGAGTTTGGCTGATGGAAGGGTATGGCAAGTAGCATTAATTAAATGACCAGGAGTTCAAATGCACAGGAGGAGAAGGAGCTATAATGCAGTGAAGCAAACAGTAAGCCTTGAGATTCTAAGGAGTTCACTGAAAATATACAAAATTTGGGATCAGTTAAGAAGTAGGTTTTATTTTGTTTTAATTAACATATAATGTATTATTTGTTTCAGGGGTATAGGTCTGTGAATCATCAGTCTTACACAATCCACAGCACTCACTATAGCACATACCCTCCCCAGTATCCATCACTTAGCCACCCCATCCTTCCCATCTGCCTCCACTCTAGCAAACCTCAGTTTGTTTCCACGAGTCTCTTAAGAGTTGTTTCCCTCTCTGGTTTCATCTTGATTCATTTTTCTGTCCCTTATTGATGATCCTCTGTCTTCTTTCTCAAATTCCTCAACTGAATTATTACTCTTAGCATAATGCCCTCTCGTTGCATCCATGTTGTTGCAAATGGCAAGATTTAATTGTTGTTTTTTGATGGCTGTATAGTATTCCATCACACACACACACACACACACACACACACACACACACATATATACACACCACATCTTCTTTGTTGATTCTTCTGTTGATAAACTTCTAGGCTCTTTATATAGTTTGGCTATTGTGGACATTGCTGCTATAAATATTGGGGTGCACATGCCCCTTCAGATCACTACATTTGTATCTTTAGGGTAAATACCCAGTAGTACAATTGCTAGGTCATAGGGTAGCTCTATTTTAAACTTTTTGAGGAACCTCCATACTATTTTTCAGAGTGGCTGCACCAGCTTGCATTCCCATCAACAGTGTAGGAAGGTTCCCCTTTCTCCACATCCTCACCAACACTTGTTTCCTGTTAATTTTAGCTATTCTGACAGGTGTGAGGTACTATCTCACTGTGGTTTTCATTTGTATCTCCCTGATGCTGAGTGATGTGGAGCACTTTTTAATGTGTCTGTTGGGCATTTGGATGTCTTCTTTGCAGAAATGTCTGTTCATGTCTTATTTATTTATTTATTTTTTTACTTTTTAAAAACATTTTTGTTTTTTTATTAACATATAAGGTATTATTAGCCCCAGGGGTACAGGTCTGTGAATGGCCAGGTTTACACACTTCACAGCACTCACCATAGCACATACCCTCCCCAATGTCCACAACCCAAGAATTTGTTACTTTGTTGATAAACAATGAACTGTGTATGTTATTTCTGGACTTTTAGTTCAGTCCCATTGATATATTTTTGTTTTGTTTTGTTTTGTTGGTTTTTTACTTTTTAAATTTTTTTTTAATTTTTTGTAGACATATAATATATTTTTATCCCCAGGGGTACAGGTCTGTGAATTGCCAGGTTTACATACTTCACAGCACTCACCAAAACACATAACCTCCCCAATGTCCATAACCCCACCCCCTTCTCCCAAACCCCCTCCCCCCAGCAACCCTCAGTTTGTTTTGTGAGATTAAGAGTCACTTATGGTTTGTCTCCCTCCCAATCCCATCTTGGTTCATTTATTATTCTCCTACACCCTTAAGTCCCCATGCTGCATCACCACTTCCTCATATCAGGGAGATCATATGACAGTCGTCTTTCTCTGCTTGACTTATTTCGCTAAGCATGATATGCTCTAGTTCCATCCATGTCATCGCAAATGGCAAGATTTCATTTCTTTTGATGGCCGCATAGTATTCCATTGTGTATATATACCACATTTCTTTATCCATTCCTCTGTTGATGGACATCTAGATTCCTTCCATAGTTTGGCTATTGTGGACATTGCTGCTATAAACATTTGGGTGCACGTGCCCCTTCGGATCACTACATTTGTATCTTTAGGGTAAATACCCAGTAGTGCAATTGCTGGGTCATAGGGCAGTTCTATTTTCAACATTTTGAGGAACCTCCATGTAGTTTTCCAGAGTGGTTGCACCAGCTTGCATTCCCACCAACAGTGTAGGAGGGTTCCCCTTTCTCCACATCCTTGTCAGCATCTGTCATTTCCTGACTTGTTGATTTTAGCCATTCTGACCGGTGTGAGGTGATATCTCATTGTGGTTTTGATTTGTATTTCCCTGATGCTGAGTGATATGGAGCACTTTTTCATGTGTCTGTTGGCCATCTGGATGTCTTCTTTGCAGAAATGTCTTTTCATGTCCTCTGCCCATTTCTTGATTGGATTATTTGTTCTTTGGGTGTTGAGTTTGCTAATTTCTTTATAGATTTTGGACACTAGTCCTTTATCTGATATGTCGTTTGCAACTATCTTCTCCCATTCTGTCAGTTGTCTTTTGGTTTTGTTAACTGTTTCCTTCGCTGTGCAAAAGCTTTTGATCTTGATGAAATCCCAATAGTTCATTTTTGCGCTTGCTTCACTTCCCTTGGCAATGTTCCTAGGAAGATGTTGCTGCTGCTGAGGTCGAAGAGGTTGCTGCCTGTGTTCTCCTCAAGGATTTTGATGGATTCCTTTCTCACATTGAGGTCCTTCATCCATTTTGAGTCTATTTTCGTGTGTGGTGTAAGGAAATGGTCGAATTTCATTTTTCTGCATGTGGCTGTCCAATTTTCCCAACACCATTTATTGAAGAGGCTGTCTTTTTACCATTGGACATTCTTTCCTGCTTTGTCAAAGATTAGTTGACCATAGAGTTGAGGGTCTATTTCTGAGCCTTCTATTCTGTTCCATTGATCTATGTGTCTGTTTTTGTGCAAGCAACTAACTTTTTAAAGAAAATTGTATTTCCTAGATAGATAGATAAATAATACACACAAACATATATAAATCTGGTTATATATGTAATATTTATATATAGCTTGCATATAAATACATTTTAGATATGTTTATATATACATACATAATTTACTTAGAATATTAATATACAAGTTTATGTACTTTTCTTAGAAGTCATCTTTTTTGTGTAAATGTATACAGGCATACCTTGGAGATAATGTGGGCTCAGTTCCACATGACTACAATAAAGTGAATATTGTAATAAAGTTACTCAACTGAATTTTTTGGTTTGCCAATGCTTTAAGTTATGTTTATACACTACACGTAGTCTACTAAGTGGCTGATAGCTTATGTTTTAAAAAATGTACGTAAGCATAACTTAAAAACACATTTTTGCTAAAAAATGCTAACCATCATCTGAGCTCACAGGGAGTCTTAATCACTAATCACAGATCATCAAAACAAATATTGTAAAAACAAAAAAGTTTGAAATATTGCAAGAATTATCAAAATGTGACACAGAGACACCAAGAAAGAAAATGCTGTTGGAAAAATATTGTCAACAGACTTGTTGATGCAGGGCTGTCAAAAACCCTCATTTTGTAAAAAACAAAAAAAAACAAAAAAAACAAAAAACAAACAAACAAAAAAACCCAGTATCTGCAAAGTGCGATAAAGTGAAACACAATAAAACAAGGTATGTCTCTCTATATATCAGAATTCTCATTCCCATGATCTAAAAAGATTGGATCACCTGGCTTCCTTTGAATAATATAAATTTTTAAAAGTAATTTTACTGCAAGGCCAATCAATTGAATTCTCTGCTTGAGCCCCTAAGTAATCATTTCAAATGAACATACAAAAAAGCCTTAATTTTAGAAACATCAAAAGGAAATAGGAAATTTTATTAAGAAAAGTCCTTACAAATGTCTTATCTGGCATGATCAGAGTTCCTAGGTTAGATACCTTCTTCTTTTGATAAGTCACCTTAAAATAGGTTCTAAGGGATACCTAGACATCTATATAGATAGACATCTATATATACAGATATATATATGTATATATATATATATATACATGTGTATGCATATATAATCTTTAAATCATCTTTAAAGTATAATACTTGCAATATTTCTTATTATTAACCTATATTAATTAGTCTGGTTCCTTATAAAGTATGTAAAATGGCCAACAACTCAAAGATTCTTAAGAACATACAGCAAAACAAAAATTTATCCCTGGTTTTTCTCTTAAATTAACTCAAAATATAACTTAAATAACTCAAGTAAACTTAAATATATAAACCCAAATTATGGCTATTCCTCACTCAGAAGAATATTGAAATTAAAATACTATTTTAAAACAATAATGACTAAAGTGATAAATGAATTCAATTTATTTGCTTATGCATTCATTCATCATGCCTAAAATAGGGGCTAGTTCTTATTTCTAGTAAAGTCATGTCTAATTTACAAAGCATGTCATATAAGAGATGCTTAATAAATATTTGATGACCAAAAGAATAAATGAAAGGATGAATGGCCTGATGAAGAAATGAGGACTCTAACGAATGCTTATAGTCAGAATCCACAACTGAAAACCACTCAAACGGACAGTTTGTCAAGGCTGCAACTTTGTGCAGTAGCAGTGTGGTAGAGCTGAGAACACTGGACTCCGTGTTATAAATAAGTCCCTATCTTTTTGCCTAATTAGCTGTGTGGCCATAGGGTTTTTACCTAACCACTCCGAGTCTCTATTTTTTTCTGTAGAGAATTAGTTTAACACCTGTTCTATCTCATGGGGTAACACATAAAATTCACTATAAAATTCAACTTTTCTGTGTATTTGAAACCTTTCATAACAAAACCCTGGAAAAAAAGAAAAAATAACATCTTCAAATAAAGAGTTTCAATAGACTTTTACCTCAATTTTTAAAAATATAAAAACATGCCTTTTGAGTAGTTTCACATAAATAAAAACAATACCTTCTCACTAACCACGTATTTGTTATCTAGAAGACATTTGAAAGAGTTGATTTTTTTAAATTTCTAAGGTTTTTAAGTATGCTAATACTCTCATATGACATATATCATCTCTCATAACAGGATTGCATAATGAAGAAAGCATTTCCAAATAGCTATTTTCAGAATGCTCTCTCAATGTGTTCTTTTTGAAAAGCACTTACTTTTTCACTAAGTCCTATAACATTGTTACTGTGTTTGGGATAATTAAGTATATTCCCGGTCATAACATGTTGCAATAATTAGAAAGTTAATAAATGACTTGTGTCAATGACTTTGGTTTATGGAATTCTCACTCTTCATTTGAAACCTTAGCATTTCATATCAGCTCTGGATATCAAATATTAGTAAACCTTTCTTGATCCCTGTCTTTTAAAATGATATAAATAGGAATAGCAATTCCAGAATTTCTCCCCTCTTGTCATTGAGATGTATTGTATACCTTGCTATGAACACCATTGATGGATCACCATGTCCTACTTGTACCCCCAAAAAAGGTATCTTAGAAAGTCCTCTTGGTATAAAATAACATATCTTCCTGGATCTCCTCATTAGATCGCTAAGAAAATGGTGTAAATTATAAAAAATGTGATTACTCTGTGTGTGTGTGTGTGGCTGGATTCATGGGTGTATGTGTATGAATATACAGACCCAACTAGGATAGGAGTAAAAATGGATAGAGAACTTCACTGACAGTCACAGAAGTTCTGTCTAAATAGCAGAGTTGGGAAAGAAAGGGAATGTTGTGTCTTAACAAGTTCAAAGGCATGTCTTTAAAATTTTCTTAACATTTATGGAATAACTCTACTGCATCAGTGTCAAAATGGAAACCAGTATAAGCAAGCCCAAACAGCCTGGACAAAATTCAGTCTGGTATATGAAAATGCCCTGAAACTGTGCTGATAATACACTACATTATCATCATTCAGGACCAAAACTAAGAAACAAAAACCAAAATGGGTCACTGAATAGTTCACTTACTTAAACTTCTATCTTCTCACAAATGAAAGCATTCAGAACACCATCTTGAATTAGAAGTAGGAAGATCAAGTTCCCTGAACTCTTCATCCTCTGATTCTATAAAAGTATATTTAACAAACTCCTCCTGATTACAAGTACTTGACACATAGAATTAAACAAACTACACTGTCTAATGCTGAGGCCATAGAAAACTGGTAGCAGCAAAGTGGAGACTCAAGTAAAGGGTTATTAGGGAGCCAAACATACCAGTTGCAAAATAAAGCTGACAGAAAACTAGACAGTAAAACTGAAAACCACAGAACCAGATGGTAATACAGTATCCTAATGGCAGCACATAAATGATGGTCCTGAGACATAAACAAAATACCCATTATATTCAGCACTATTTGTTTAAGAAGGCATGGAAGTGGATAATACATTTTAGAAAGATTTCCATTCAAAATAGTTAACATTTTTAAATGTTTCCCTTCAATCTGCAGTCTAGATTTCATGAGTGAATGAATAAAAGCTTGGATATCTCTAACTGTAAACAGAATTCTAAATTTGGTTAGGAAGGCTGCTCCCCACAATCTTTCAATGATTCTTCAAAATTAGCTGAAGATACTTCTTTGGGCTTATGTGTCTTTAATCATGAATGATGAGCTCCTTTTGAAGCATCTGAATTGCTTTTAGTAGGATCTGCAGTCATTCTGAACAAATTATAAAACAGCCTTGAAGAAATAATGTGCTACACCATACTAATGCATTCCTAAATTCAGTAGATTAAGCGAAGATGATTATAAAAGTGAAATGTGTAACCTTATTCACTCCTGGGATCTATTATTGAAAGATTAAGAATGAAACTAAAATCTTTTCAACACTCGTGAAAGGCTATTATTTGAGGCTGTTTTTTAAAGTTAATTATATAAAATATCTACTAACAGCAAAGACATCCTTATTAATATGCTATTATCTGACAGAGAATATATCTGAGCCATAATTTTGATTATGATCTTAGGGAAGCAAGAGAATTATTTAATTCACATATTTAATAGAGTCACTGAAAATTTGTCTTATCATTCCTCACCTAAACTCCATAGTGAATTATTGTTTAAGCATTGTTTCTCAAAGATTGAGACCTATGATGATTTTAGATCATACATGGAGACCATTTATTTTATTTCAATAGATTTACATTTATTATTAGGTATTAAAGGAAATATAGCTAGTAGATGGAACCCATGAGTTCATGGGTATTATTACTTTAAAAGAAGTTATCTTTTAAAAATAAATCAACTTGGAAAAATAAAAAAAAATAAAATAAAATAAAATAAATCAACTTAGGAGTGCCTGGGTGGCTCAGCTGTTAAGTACCAACTCTTGATTTTGGTTTAGGTCATGATCTCAAGGTGGTAAGAGAGAGTCCTGCATTGGGCTTTGCGCTGGGCATGGAGGCTGCTCAAAATTCTCTCTCTCTCTCTCTCTCTCTCTGTCTGTCTCCCTCTTCCCCTTACTGCCCCCACTCAGGTGTGTGTACTCTCTCTAAAATTATTGTCTAATTAATTAATTAATTAATTAATTCAACTTAAATTTCTTTTAAAGGAATATATTATTATTTATTTAAATAATATTAAATAAATCTGTATAGTTTATAGCTGGTTTAAAAATGAGTGAAGTTAAGAAAACAGGATGTATTCTATTGCCTTAGAAAGTAAGCATGCCCTTCTTTGTGGGATATAATTTATAGTTACTTACAACTACTATTTACATTTTCTTCAGATTAAAATACTACCAATAACTCTAGTCTTTTTTTTTTTCAATAACTCTAGTCTTGTCAACTCACTTAAAAGCTCAGTTACCCCAGGATCAGGTTGAGCGCTTTCACAAATACAGACTACATGTATGTTCGTTTAGATTTGCCTGTGAGTAGCTTACAGATATTGATGATAGCATCTCCTTCTTTGGCCAATCAAAGTCAGCCTATCTGGTCTTTTACTCATAGATTTCTGAGTTCACTGCCCATGAGTTAGTCGTTAATACAAAATAGAGAATTGCAGAGTAGCTCTGAAGAGTTTGGGCTTTTTCATTAAAAGTCTGTTATACCCTTGAACATACAGTGAGAGCTCCTACAGTTTCTAATTTAACAGATACTGAACTTACCCATGTCATACATAAGATTTTATCTATGATAAAATATTTGAAAAAATGAGATGCTAATTGTTAATACATAATATTTCCTGGATACACCTTGAAGGAGTGCAGAGCAAAGTTGTGTTTGTAAATGTATGATATGCCATTAGCAGTTACCAACATGAGATGCACAACAAAATGATCAAGCGATGGCATGGTATCATAGAAAGAGTGTAGAGCCTGAACAAAGAGACCACAGAACTCTTCCACCAAGTAGCTAAGTGGAAGGAACAAATCATTTAGTTTCTCTTACCCTCAACTTCCTCAATGAAAAGACTGCTTAACAGTCTGTTCATAACATTAAAAAAATTTCTGATAATAATTAAAGATGTCAGAGTAGAAGGAGAAAAATATCCTGGTTCTGAAATTACTGATAAACTAACCCACAAATATTACAACTTAATACATGCTTCTGCTTATGCAAGAAAAATATGCCCCCTTACATATGTCACTGTTAATAAAGATTTCTGATACTTGCAGGTGAATCTATTCATCGCTGAGAAAACAACATCAACAACAAAAAAATCACAAGGAAAAGAATCAATACACATGACTATATAAAAATGTAAAGTTTCTGAATGTTTAAAAAAAACCTGTCAAATACATGCTATTAATATGATAAAGAATTAATATATTTACTCTGAAAATTACTCATTACCTATCACTAAGAAAACCTTTGAGAAACAAACTTATTAATGGATGAAGATTATAAACAGAAAATTCATAAGAAGGGATCAAATTTTTAAAACATATGACAATTGTTAACTCTTGCTAGAAGTCCAATAAATTCTTATTTTATAAGAAGATAGCATTTCCTGTCTATCAAATTACCAAAAATGATGTTTTTAATTAGAACTACTATAGATGAGCATGGCTTGGTGAAATAGGCACTATCATACATCGCTAATAACAATGTGAAATTTTGTGATACTTTCAAAAGGCAGTTTAGTGATGAGCATTAAAATATCAAAAACATAACAACAGGAGTTTGGTTGGGTAAATTAAGGTATGAAAATCTTTTCTAAATGGCATATAAATATTGAATTATAAGTTATATATGTTGGGGCACCTGGGTGGCTCAGTGGGTTAAGCCTCTGCCTTCGGCTCAGGTCATGATCTCAGGGTCCTGGGATCGAGCCTCAGATCGGGCTCTCTGCTCAGCAGGGAGCCTGCTTCCCCCCTCTCTGTGCCTGCCTCTCTGCCTACTTGTGATCTCTGTCCCTCTGTCAAATAAATAAATAAAATCTTAAAAAAAATAAGTTATATATGTTAAGAATGACCAATCATATCCTGTTATGTTAAAGAAATAGAATATAAAATTATACACATATTGACCATGAATATAATTTTTTAGATTACCTGAGAAAAATAGGAGAAACTGTTCATAACAGAATTGTTTGGATAGTGGATATAAAGTTATAAAGTTATAAAGTTATAAAATTTCCATTTAGGAAGAGGAAACCTCTACATTCTACTTTTAAAGTAATATAAAATAAGAGGAAGAAGGAGGAGGAAGGTTGTTTATATCCCTGACATTCAAAACATCAATGGATCCATGTACTCAGAGCATGGATCAACTTCCCATCACTGACGCGTGTTGCTTACACCTCAGTTTCATGGGGTTAGGAATGCAAAGACAGATAGATGACAACAGAATTCCTCAGCAACTATTTATATAATGAAATGAGATGAACTGAGAATGACAATATACAAGGTAAGACAGAAAAAAAATGCCTTAACGCAACACAGCCAAACAGTCCAAAGCTGCAGGTTATAAGAAAATGACAGCAGTCCTTCAGGAGAAGGACCCCAAGCCCAAGGGGTGATGTAGGCACAAGCATCAAAGAGGAACCATAGCTCTTAAACTGACAAATTATAAGCATCCTCAGGACTGACTTCTAAGTCACATGAAGGCCTCGGTGGTCTGATGTCCACCAGAATGCAGTAACTCCGTTAGTACTAACATCAGTAAATGCAGATGGACACGATTTTCATGTCAGAATAGAAAAAAGCTTTGTCTGCACTAGAGCATATCTTTCCTTTAAAAACCCTATTTTCAGAGTTCGGTATTACATTTCTCACTTCTTAGCTGAGATTTAGTCATGTGACCTTCAAGAGATTACTAAACTTCTCTGGGGTTAAATTTTGTCCCCAATGAAATATGGAGAGACTCTCTATTTTGCATAATTTTTATAGGAATCAAATATGCAAATGGGCATCATAATTCAAGGTAAACCATGGGCACTTGGAAATGTTACCTTCCTTCATACTGAAAACTGGCAATCTTTAAAACATCACAGAACAAATGCTATGAATGTTCCACTCATATCCTTTGGCTTCACCACCTTATCGCACAGAGTCCTATTTCCAAAGTCAGTACCTGAAAATCTTGACCTGCGAGCTTTCTTTGGCCTGGAGACCCTGCTTTGCTGTCCCTGCAGTAGTCTGGAAGTGTTGCAGAATCAATGTGCTGTGGGAAAATCCCTCAACTAACTACTAGTGGAAGTATATGACAAAATCTCCCATATTTCTGATCATTGATATAATAACCCAAACACACAGGCTCTGCATATGCTCCCAGAGTTACCTGTGAGACATGGGATTAAGCTCTCGTCACCTAACGTGGCAACTTCCTTGATAAGTATCTTTTTCGTCCTCCTTCCCTCCCTGTCTCACACCTCACCATGGCCTCTACCAGTATGTCCTGGGATCATCTCCCAGATAAACTCCTCCACTCAAATCCTTCTCTCAGGATGTAATTTGGGAGTAACCCAAATTAAGTGATATATTCATTATCTCATTTGCCTCCTCCCATATCTATTTTACTCTTTGGGGATATGAAACTTGCATAATATAAGAGCTCTACCTTTTCCAGCCATCTTGTCTATTACCACAAAAAGGTTTTCACATTCTAGTCAAGCCATTTCTTTACAGGCATACCTTGGAGATACTGCAGGTTCAGTTCCAGACCTCAAGAAAGCAAGCCAAATAGATTTTTGCTGTTGTTGCTTCCTAGGGCATAAAAAATGGCACACTGATTGTTTTTTCCTTTCATGAACAATTGATGCTGTTTCATAGCATTTTACCCACAAAAGAACTTATTTCAAATCTGAATTTTTCTCTCAAACCTTGACATTTCTTTATTAACTAAGTTTATGTAATATCCCAAATCCTCTGCTGTCATTTCAAAAGTCTTCACATCATTTTCACTGGAAGTAGATTCCATCTCAAGGAACTATTTTCTTTGCTGATCCATAAGAAGTGACTCTTCATCCATTCATGGTTTATCATCACATTACTTCTTCCGCTTTAGTCTCGAACCCCTCCAAATCATCCAGGAGAGCGGAAATCAGCTTCTTCTAAATTCCTGTTCATACTGATATTTTGATTTCTTTGTGTGAATCACAAATATTCTTAACAGCACTGAAAGTGGTGAATCCTTTCCAGTCAGTTTTAAATTCACTTTGCCCAGACTCATCAGAAGAATCACTATGCCAGAAGTAGCCTTATGAAATGTATTTTGTAGATCATAAGACTTGAAAGTTGAAATTATTCTTTGATCCGTGGGCTGCAG
Organism: Mustela lutreola; assembly: GCF_030435805.1. Lineage (NCBI taxonomy): Eukaryota > Metazoa > Chordata > Mammalia > Carnivora > Mustelidae > Mustela > Mustela lutreola. The sequence goes on along the minus strand of NC_081298.1, from coordinate 39,512,143 downwards.
AATGGATACTTGTGTTAGCAGGTACAATAACATTTATCTGATTGTGCATCTCCATCAGGGATCTTGGTAGCCAGATGGATGGTCAATGAGCAGTCATATTTTGAGGAAAATCTTTTTTTTTCCCCCAAGGAGCAGTTCCCTGGAGTGGGCTTCAAATATTCAGTAAACCATGTTATAAAGAGATGAGCTATTATCAAGGCTGCCTTGTCTCATTTTATAGAGCACAGGCAGAGCAGATTTAGCATCATTCTGAAGAGCCCTTACCAGAATAGTCAATGAATATTGGCTTCAACCTCAAGTCACCAGCAGTATTAGCCCCTAACAAGAGAGTCAATTTGTTCTCTGAAGCCAGGCATTGGCCTCTCCTCTGTAACTATGAAAGTCATAGATTGCATCTTCTTCCAATAAAGACTGTTTGATCTACATTGCTAATCTGCTGTTTAGTATAGTCACCTCCATTTATTATCTTCGCTAGACCTTCTGGATGACTTGCTGCAGTTTCTACATCATATTTGCTGCTTTGCCTTGTACTTTTAGGCGGAGACAGCTTTTTTCCTTAAACTTCATGTGCCAACAACCTATGCTAGCTTCAATCTTTTCTTCTGCAGCTTCTTCACCAATCTCAGCCGTCAAAGAATTGAGGAGAGTTAGGGCCTTGTTTTGGATTAGGTTTTGCCTTAAAAGAACATTGTAGCTAGTTTGGTCTTCTATCCAGACCATTAAAGCTTTCTTCATATGAGAAAAGAGGCTGTTTCACTTTCTTATCATTTGTATATTCACGAGTAGCATTAGTTTCCTTCAAGAACTTTTCTTCTGCATTCATAATGTGCCTAACTGTTTGACACAAGGAGCCTGCCTTTTAGCCTATCAAGGCTTTCAACAGGTCTTCCCCACCAAGCTTATTCATTTCTAGCTTCTGATTTAAACTGAGAGACATGTGACTCTTCTTTTCACCTGAACACTCAGGGGCCGTTGGAGACTTATTAACTGGCCTAATTTTAATATGGATGTTTCTCAGGGAATAGGAAGGGCTGAGGAGAGGGACAGATGATGGAGGAAGGTGGGGTGGTAGTCAGTGGAGCAGTCAAAACACACGTAACATTTATTAATTAATTTTGTCACCTTATATGGACATGGTTCATGAAGCCCAAATAATTACAATGGTATCATCAAAATCACTGATCACAGATCACCATAATAAATATATTAATAATGAAAAAGTTTAAAATATTGTGAGAATTACCGAAATGTAACACAGAGACATGAAGTGAGCGCATGATGTTAGAAAAATGGCACTAATGAGTTACTTGATGTGGGGCTGCCGCAAACTTTCAATTTGTAAAAAATGCAGTACTGCAAAGCAAAATATAGCAAAGCACTAGAAAACAAGACATGCCTGTACATTCTCAATAATAATTACTCTTCAGGTATTTTTCAAACTTAAACATAAAAATGTTTCTGAGCCCTAAATGTTAGCTTTAGGTATAATTATATAGTAAACTCTTACTTAAATACATATGAACTTAAAATGATATAAATTTCTTATGTTCATAACACTTAGGCAACTATGAATGAAAGCAAAGTTACAAATAAAATACTAAAATTAAGAAATCAATAAAATTCAAATTAATGTTAACGCAATACAATTTTTTTCTTCTGTTAAATACTTTCATGGAAAATGTGGCTTTGGTTCAGGTCCTTAGAGGCCTGGTGTGCCCATCTTCCTGTAAGCTGCGAGATGAAAAGTATCTCTCCCTCTTTTCTCCATCCTACTTCATGTGAAAGATTTACCTCTCAGTTTTGCACTCTGTTTTTGATATTTGCTTCCTAACATAGTGTCATTTGATATGAAATTGGCTTCTGTTCTATTCTTATTAGCACAGAGAGAACTTCTTATCACCAACGTGCTTATACACAAAAGCAAACAGGGTCATTGTCCTGGGCTCAGTTACAAGATGATTTGGACTATATATAATACTTTCTTTTTTTGTTTTATTTATTTATTATTTTTTAATTATTTTTATTAAAATATAATGTATTATTTGCCCCAGGGGTACAGGTCGGTGAATCATCAGGCTTACACATTTCACAACACTCGCCATAGCACATACCCTCCCCAACAGTCCATAAGCCAGCCACGCTCTCCCTACACACCCCCCCAGCAACCCTCAGTTTGTTTTGTGAGATTATGAGTCTCTTATGGTTTGTCTCCCTCCCGATCCCATCTTGTTTCATTTTTTTCCTTCCCTACCTCCCCAAGCCCCTGCTCTGCCTCTCAAATACCTCATATCAGAGAGATTATAAGATAATTGCCTTTCTCTGATAGACTTATTTTGCTCAGCAAAATACCTTCTAGTTCCATCCACGTTATCGCAAATGGCAAGATTTCATTTCTTTCATTTCTTTTGATGGTTGCATAGTATGTATATATATATATATATACACATATATGTATATATATATCAATTTCAAAAGAAATTGTATATATATATATATATATATATATACACTTTTAATAATGTCACAAAAATAAGGACACAGTATTTTTAAATTACATTTAGAAACACTGAGTTACATCAAACAAGTAGCAACTCTTAAATACTGCCATCATCTATTAATCCTCTTTTATATATAATATTTCAGTATCTTCTCATTAAGAACCTAGAATGAACCCCATTCTCTTGCATGGAATTTAAGATCTTCTGCAATATGCCTCCAGTCTTTGCAAGGCTTCTAAGCCATGTCCAATCTACTACAATATACCTGAGAAAACTTCCTTCTTGAGTTTTACCCTACTTACACAATTCCTTTTAACCTGGAATGATCCTTCACAAACTGAGACGTTACAGTGCAGCTACAAAGAACATAGGCTTTGAACCAAACACTCCTGGATCCTAGATGCTGGTTTTGACACCTATTGGTTATTTGATTTGGACAAGATGCTTACATTTCCTGAACTTCTAATCAGAAAAATGAAAACAAAATAACTATCCCAAGAAGACTTTTAAATATAATTTCAGAAAAGGCTTATAGAGTACTTAGACTATCTTGAGTTATCAATAAATAATAGCTATTAATATTTTGTAATTTTTAATAGTTTTAGTTAGAATAAATAATTTCCTCACCATTATTATCACTCAGTATTATTTATATTCCACATTTGACATTCATATCATTAGACATAGTGTTAGGACTGTATACATATTTCACAACCAGCCTATATGCCATGAGTTTAAACATTCAAGTTAATTGTCTTAGAGCTTAACAGAATTCCCAAGATGAGACAGAACTCAATAAAAATTCTCTGAATTTAGTTGAACTGAATTCTAAATCCTTGTGGTGCCAAGCATAGTCCTAAGAACTTAGTAGATGCTCAAAAAATGCCTGTTGATTGATCCATTATGTGACATGATCCAAGGAAGACCCTGAAAACAAATGTTATACCAGTCTCAAAAAAAAAAAAAAAAAAAAAAAAATCTGTTCCCTTCTCTGGTTTTGAGCAACTCTTTCATCTGAGAGTCCTGGAAAAGTCAATGTGTCAAACTTTTAACATATATTGAAGCTATCCCTTTTTTCCAAGGACTCAGATAAAGAAAGAAAAAAGCACAGGAAAAAAACCTACTCATTAAGCAGTCTCATGGTCACCTAAAGACATAGAAACTGTCTATGCTTTCTTCAGCCTCTTCATTTAAAATCTCAACTTTCATAATGACCACGGAAAAGACTCTCTGACTGGTGGATTGAATTTATAAATTTATAATAATTCTCAAATTGCCTGAAATTTAAGGTACATACCAATCAACCATCAATCAATGAATTCAGTAATAGCTTTCTTACCCTTTAAAAGGCAGAAAAGTGATACATGGAAATATCAATATGGAATTAAGAATCAGTGATGCTAGAAACTCCATATTTACTGCAGAGCAACATTTTTGTATGGTATAATGAAATATAATCATGGAATGTAAATCATGAGATGTAATCCAAAAGGGGCTTTATATTTGTATCCTAATGTCTTTTTAAAAGATACTCACTGGGGTGAGTTTTTCCCTTACCAGTGAAAGAAAACTCTAACAGGCTCTATGATATTTCTAAGCAGTTTTAGGCAATAGAAAACTGCTTAGTTGCAGAACAGTCTCAATTTAGCAAATAAAAGTTTTGGTCTAAAACATTACACAGTACTTTTATCTTCATTAAAGGGCTAGACTACCCTCTCTCCTCCCTTAGCTAGGGACTACAGTTAACTGATTTCCCTAGAGTCTAAACAAAAGAAGAAAAAGAAAGGGGAGATACAAAGTTCTCCCTTGACAGCTACTTTTATAAAATGGCTTCTCACTCTCTTGGCCTTGTAGGTATGTAAATATATCTCTCCATCTCTCTGCCTCTTTCTCCCTTCCTCCCTCACTGTTTTTCTGTCATTTTCTTGAGTTCTCAGATGCTCCCTTTCTGAGCAACCTTGGACTGCAACTTCAGTGATACGGACTGATCCACACTATTCCTCCACCAGCTGATTCCCCCCCAGTCCCTGGTTTCCTGGCAGTCCACTTCTCAGACTCCACTGGCATTCCTTTGCTTTTCTGGGCAATCTTCTCAAGCAGGATCAAAATTATTCAGTACAACCATCTCTCCTTCCCAGTGTTCCCAATCTGTCCCTGAAGATTCACATATTATCCCATTTAGAGTAGAATTCGGTTACCCAGACAAAACTTCCCACTTAGTTTCTGAAGGCCATTTTAGCAAGGTGTTCACTTTCAGATACCTCAGGTAGGCTTCAGACACCAGCTAAATGTGCTCCTCAATGTCCAGAGGAGTCAAACACCTCCCACACCAAGAGATAATAGGTGGCAAATAGCACCACTATTTTCCAAAGGGAACATCCTCACCAAATCCTCTCTAACCTCTAACAAATTCGTCCTTTTTAATATCTTTTGTGGAGGATGGAATCTAGTAATTGAATATTTCCTTTGGAAATATGTATCTTCGTATTACTGTTGGGTCTGTTATCAAAGGAACAAGACTGAGACAAAGCGAAAGTTATGCAAAGCCTTATTCTATGCCAAGCATTAGAAGTTAGACTGACCAGCCAGGGGAACGAGACTGAGACAAAGTGAAAGTTATGTAAAGCTCTATTCTATGCCAAGCATTAGAAGTCAGAATGACCAGCCAGAGCTGCCTCCGAAGAGAGCGACCACCCCTTAGTCTTACCGGCTAGTTTTATAGGGCACAACCACAGACATCTACATATGTGGCTTTGGCTGATTGGATGTTTCCGACCTGTCTGTTTTAGTAACAGTTACCGGAACCAATACTAGTAACTGCTGAGGGGTTTATTAAACAACAAAATGGCCTTGTTTTAGGTATGTGTTTTAGCAACAGTTACCCGGAACCGGTATCAGTAACTGCTGAGGCATTTATTAAACAACAAAATGGCTACCTAGGCAACATGGAGTCACTATGGCTAAGTAGGCCCAGGCAGGCCCTAGGGGTTTAACAGGTTTTAACGTGGAATTGGCCCCAACATTACCACTCATATTGGTATTTAATGTCTATTATATCTTGGTGGCTCAGATGAAACTAAAAAAATAACATTCTGTTGCATTAGCATAAAATTGATTGGCTTTGTTTTCTTCACACAGAGTATCACTAATGGCTGGTATTATACAAGTATATAGATTGTTTATAGCTAGTATCTGTGCCTCTTTTTGTAAGGGAGTTCATTATAATTCCCATACAATTTGCAGTGTTGTTTGGTGAAACACTTTTTAATTAGGAGAGTTAAAAACTGTGAAAAGTGCCCATGATGAAATGCTCAGAGAGGATTTTTACACAAACAGGGCTATATTTTTCACTCCATACTTTAGTCCCACACTGTTACTCTATTTGGATGCAAGGGTCTAAAATTCAAAGGCATTGAGTCATTCTGGTTAGGAATTAAGGAAATAAATGTTGAGGTCAAATTATCAAATGAACTAAGGTCATCTGAAATGGGAGTAGGGGAAACAAAGGTCTCCTCCATGATTATACTGACTCCATGAGAAGCAATATCATGTGGAAATTTTTTCCTAATTCCCTTCAAAACTTGGGAGGCAAGAAAATATGCTTGTGAGGTAGATTGACTGAGCTATTAGACAGCTTGGTTAAACCTTAACACTTAATAGATGGCGACACTAGACAGATTAACTTTCCCTTACTCCAATTTTCTCAATAAAATGGAGATAATAACTGTCCTACCCTACAAGTTTGTAAGAATTTAAAAAAACAAACAGTGAAAAGGAGAAAGTGTTATTATTATCACATTATTATTCTGTGAATTTTACACAAGGGTATATGAGTGGAAGTGAGGTATATTCACAGGTCTATTGCATAAAGATTTCTTCCAATAATCTTCTATATTCTTCCTCTTCTGTGGAAAATTTATAAGACGGTAGGTAGGTTTTTATAGACAAAAGTGACTTAGAAGCCAGTAATTAGAAACACATATTTTGGACTTTATATAACTAAGGAGAAAAAGGGGAAATCTCTGTTGTTAAGCCACTGGAATTTGGGGAATTATCTATTACAGCAAATAGTATTACTTTACACAGATGTACTTAAACTTTTGTCCTTAGGATCTACCTTAAGATGATTTTAGGCATTAAATATAAAAGCACCATAATAAAGAAAATTGTAAAATTTGGATTTTTTCCATCCTTTTTTCCCAAGCCATATATCAAATGTCACAAGACCTAGTCCAGGGTATGGAAAGAACAATATATTGCACTATGTGATAATTGAGGTGAAGGGGAATGAGAGTCTGAGCACAAGAATGCCGAGAAAAATGGAGAATGAGGGAGATGTGTCAATTATCTAGAGGGAGAAGAAACTGAATAATATTATGATAAAGAAAAATCTCATCATTACACCAGATGTCTAATAAAGACAATATATACATCAATGCCTTATACTGTAGACTTTGTGGAGAAGTTGTAAAAAAGAGATGAGTTTCAAAATTATCCATCATATCTTCAAGAAATATTCAATGCATGCTTATTTTGCACCAGGTATTGTTCTAGATGTTGGATATATAGAGAGAACCAAACAGACAGACATCCCTGTCCCATGGAGCTGACATTATAATAAAACACAGAAACGAGACCAGCATGGATAGAGCAGAATGAGCCAGAGATAGTGGCAAAGTTGAAGTCAGAAAGGTGATGCAGAATCGGACAATACAGGCCCTTAAAAGAATTTGAACTTTTGGGGGGGAAGAGCAAGATGGCAGAGGAGTAGGAGACTGAGATATCATCAGGTCCCAGGAGTTCAGCTAGATAGTTATCAAACCATTCTAAACACCTATAAACTCAAAAGGAGATAGGAGAGAAGAAGAGCAGCAATTCTAGAAACAGGAAATCGACCACTTTCTAGAAGATAGGATGTGCAGAGACATGAATCCAAAGCAACGGGAAGATAGACCATGGTTGGGGGGGGGGGGCTCCTGGCAAGTGAAAGAGCGGCAGACCACAAAATTGGAACGTTTAGAAGTCTGCTCCACTGGGAGACATCACTCCTGAGGCTAAGCAGGGAGTGGAGCCCTCACAGGAAAAATGTGGTCTCAGGACCTGTGGGGACACAAAAATCCCCGGGGTGTATGAGTGTGGCAGAGCTGCCAGGTATCAAAGCATGGAAGCTGGCTGCAGAGACGGAGCGGAGCAGTGGGCTGTCAGCTTGGGATGACCTTAAAGCATGATCCAAGGCACAGCTGGCCCACTGTTTTCCAAGTAAGGACCCCACAAGCAACAAATCCAGGGAGGCTCCCTTCTTCCTCCTCTGGGAGGAGCAGAATGGGAGCAAGCTACAGGAATCTGCTGGGTTTGGAAAATCCAAAGAGGGCCCATACCCCAGAAACAGAAACGCTCGGTCACAAGCTGGGTGAGCTCAGAGTGTGGCTGGAGACCAGGAAGATGGGAGGGATTGACAGCTTTTCTCCAAGGGCACACTGAGGAATGGGGCCCTGAGCTCTCAGCTCCTCCGAGCTGGAGATTGGGAGGGTGCCATCTTCATAAACTGTGCATACCCAGCAATGAATGTGTAATAAACAATGTCTTCAGATAATTTCTTTGAACATATTTTACTAAGAGAATAGATACAAAGATTTTTTTTTAATTTTGCCTACGTATTTGGCAAATATGTAACTTTCTAATGTGAAAAATAATACAGAAAATAAACATAAAAAAGAAAAGGATATAGTAATATATTTCTTATATTAAGAAAAATATTAAATTTGTAAAACAAAACAAACAACAAATAAATGATTTTGGAAAGGAACCAAAGTACTTTGAGAGAATTGCAGAGTAAAGTCACAATCATAAAATTCAGCATTCACCAGATAGAAAGTTGGTCATTCCTAGCTAAACAAAGCAACCATCTTCACTCTGTTAAGTTTCCCAAAAAGGTAAGATGACTGCAAAACAGAAAATTTTAGCAAGTAGCATATGGCAGCAGTGTAGTGAAATGGAAAGAAAAGTGGTCAGTTTATTGGAATATTCTGTCATCAAGAAATTTGTTAGTATTCTATAGGAGTGTCTGGAGAATTGATTTGATTGTATGTGATTTGACAGAACAACATTTTTTGCAAGCTGGGAAAGCTGTTCCCAGGGGATTTAAAATACTTAGAGAAATTCATCAAATGGTTTTTTTTTTGTTGTTGTTTCCAGTATAGCTTTATCTATGAAAATGGTTTGCATACATAGTTAATGTTGTAATATTATGGCAGAAAATACAAAATTCTTTTATTCATTGTCATATATCACTGAAGACATACACATCTAGAAGTTATAGTCAATTTATGGATTTTCTAAATATTTAAAGTGTCATGAATGGCTGATCTTAGTTTTATTCATTATGTTTTTATTACCAACAAGTTACAAATACAGCAGATGAATAGGCACAAAATTAATCTTGTGATTGACTTAGGTGAAAGACATGGAACTTCTAATTTAAGTTCTCAAATTCCATAGTGTTATTCTGCATCTATTTGACATTACTTGCAAAGCAAAGAGGGAAAAAAATGCCGTAGTGCAACTTGTGAAATAAATGCAAGGGGTTACCAAATCAAATCAGGCAAACTGAAGTAATTCTGAACCTTCTATATATGTATGAGTTTTTATACTTAAGGCTTTCAACATTTTTTAGCTCAGCTTGGATGCTGGTTCTTCAGAAAAAGCTTCAGTGATCTCTACATTCATGATCATCCACTTTCAGAGGCTTAGGTTCTTCTCATATAGACTCTAACAGCCCTTTTACCTCCTCCTTTTCTGGTACTCAAACCACTTGCAATGATTGGTTTAAAGTCTTTTACCTAAGGTCTATTAAAGCATTATTCACAATAGCCAAGATATGGAAAAAACCCGAATGCCCATAGATGGATCAATGAATAAAGACATTTTTTCTGCCTGAATAATATCCCCCCTTTTTAAAAAATGATTTTATTTATTTATTTGACAGATAGAGATCACAAGTAGGCAGAGAGGCAGACAGAGAGAGAAGGGGAAGCAGGCTCCCTGCTGAGCGGAGAACCCGATGTGGGGCTCGATCCCAGGACCCTGGGATCATGACCTGAGCTGAAGGCAGAGGCTTAACCCACTGAGCCACTCAGGCACCCCTGGCTGAATAATATTTCATTGTGTATATATTATTCAGCCATTAAAAAAAAGGAAATCCTGCCATTTGTGATAACTTGGAGGACATTATACTAAGTAAAATAAGATAGAGGAAGACAAATACTATATGATCCCAATCACACATGGAACCTAAAAAAGCCAAACTTAGAACCATAGGGTACATCAGTGCTTACCAGGGGCTTGGGGTTGGAGAAAATGGGGAGATGTTGGTCCAAGGGTGCGAACTTTGACTTATAAGATGAATAAGTTCTGAGGATCCAGTGTATTACGTGCTAGCTGTAGTTAATGATACTGTATTATACTTAAGTTTTACTGAGAGTAGATATTAAGTGTTCTCACCACACCAAATAAAAAAGAAAATGGTGACTATGTGAGATAATGGATATGTTAATTAGCTTGAGTGTGGTAATCATTTTATAGTGTATATGCAATCAAACCATCATGTTATATACCTTAAATATATACAATTTTTTTGTCAATTATGCTTCAGTAAAGCTCAGGAAAAAAAAATAAAGTCTCTCATCTTAACTTTATTGTAAACTCCCCGAAGGCAGCGATGATGTCAGTCTTACTAACAAGCTAAAGTGAATCAAGGACATTACTCTATGGTTCTTCCTTCTCTTCTGAATCATCAGTTTTCCCTTCTCTATTGGCTTGTGCTATTAGGATATAAATAGGGTATTATTCTTCCTTTTTCATTTCTACCTTCCTTACAACTTTTCAGCAAAACTTTTTGAAATGGTTTTTCATACTTAACTGTCTACATTTTCTCCTTCCTTTCCCTCTCTGACCCACTGTAATTAGCCTTTTACCCCCTATCGCTCTAATGACACTGCTCTTATCAAGATTGCCAGTGAGTGCAAATGGTCATTTCTCATTTGCATATTATACATCAAGGATTGTAAGTGTAGGGTCTTAATATTTTTCAATTAAATAAGCTGCAAAATAACTACATATAGAAGACTTCTTCCACAGATAATCTGTTGATAACTTGTTAGTTTCCTGGGGCGTCCACAATAAAGTACCACAAAAACTTGATCAAGGCCTAAACCAACAGAAGTCTCTCATAGTTTTGGAGGCTAGAAATTTGAACTCAAGGTGTTGGCAGGTGTTTGCACTTCCTCCAAAGGCTCTGGGGAAGAATGCTTCCCTGCTTCTTCCAGCTTCTCTGCTTGTGGCTGTGTAACTCCAACCTCTGACTGCATCTTCACGTGGCCTTCTTCTCTATGTGTGTCTCTCCTATGTATCTTTTGTAAAGACAGTTGTCATTAGATTTAGGGTCCACCCAGATAGTCCAGGGTGATGTCATCTCAAGGATCTTTAACTAAATTATATCTGCAAAGACTCTTTTTCCAGTGAAGCTCATATTCAAGGTTCCAGGGGTTAGGATGTAGATATATCTTTCATTCAACCCACTACACCATTCAACCCACTACAATAATGAGCCCCTTGCTCAGTGTTTTGTTTTTGTTTTTGTTTTTATAATAGAAGGATGATACACTGTTTTAATCAGGATGGCGATGTAACAACTAATTAAATTTTTCATTCAATGAGTAGATATTAAGTGTATCCTATGTGTCAGGCACCTTTCTAGGTCCTAGAGTGAGAGTGGTAAGCAAATCTTTACTCCTGTGGAGTTACATTCTACTTAGGGGAGAAACAATTATCTTTTAGTCCATGTATATATATTACTTAAAGTACAGGAGTGTGTTTCCTAAAGTTATAGACATCATTTTAAACTTGTAATTAAGTTGCCAAAAGTGATAGTGTTATAAAATCTAGAACATTCAGAATCCTAAACAATAAAGTTCTGGTTCATTAATTGCCAGACTACATATCAGATGTTTTACCCATGTGCTAGAGCAAAAGGAAAAACAAAATGCCAAAAGTCTGGTTAAATTTATATTTATGCATTAACAAGTGACACAAAGACCTAAAAGTGTGATTATAAACCCCCAGGGTAAGTAAGAAAGTGATAGAATGATGATTTCCCTCATTAATGTTATATTTATACCACACCATTAGTCTAATTAAAATAAATGTAAACAATGTATCATCTATTATCATGAAGCCAATCTCAAATCAACTTCTGCTTTTGTAAAATCTTTTCTGCTCTCTTCTTTTCTAAAGAACTTAATCATGCTTTCTGCCCTGCTGGCTCTAAACTGTGTGTTTGTTATTATTCTTATTACCCCTGCATAAGCGCCTACTGTATACCTAAGCACTTAGTGCTTCACCATCATAACCCTGCTATTAACCATCTCCCTGTGCTGTGATCGTGTGTTTCCTTATACATCCCACTACAGGATGGTGAATTCGCTACAAGGAGAGGCCATATCATTTTAGCTGCTGTTTTCTCAGTACTTAACACAGTATGTGACAGGTAGTGAATATTTAAAGATGACTTAAATTTAGTCAGCTATAAGCGTGGCAACTACCAGGAGTGAGATTGCTTGGATGGTGAGTGACCTTGCAGTGGCATCAGGCTGTTTGGGAATGAATCCCTCTTTGCCAATTTAACGAACTCTGTGTCATCATCTGTGAAAAACAAAATAATAATGCAAGGACTTATGAGGCTGTATTACTTTAAGGACACAGTTCCTGTAAAGCACTTAGGAGTGTTCATAGTGGTCATAGTAAGCACTCAGTAAATCTTAGTCATTAACATTGCTTGGTTTTTATTTTTAGTACTATTGCTTTAAACAGATATTCTGAAAATACAGTGAATTTTCATATCATGCAAAATAACTTTTAATTGAAGCACATGGAAGTTTCAGTTTGACAGGACCTAAGGTTTAAAATTACAGCCACGTAATGAATAGAAAGCATAATTAATGGCTCAAATTTTAAAAAGCCATAAAATATGATATGTTAGTGGCATGTCCTGGAATAATTGTCTACATAAAGTACATTTTTATAAAAGAAAAGTAAATGGTGATGTTTTCTAAGCTTTCTACTGTTTCTTACAAGCTACTCTCTTTGATTGGATGTCATATTTTTTTTAAAAGATTTTTATTTATTTATTTGACAGACAGAGATCACAAGTAAGCAGAGAGGCAGGCAGAGAGAGAGGAGGAAGCAGGCTCCCTGCTGAGCAGAGAGCCCGATGTGGGGCTCGATCCCAGGACGCTGGGATCATGACCTGAGCCGAAGGCAGAGGCTTTAACCCACTGAGCCACCCAGGTGCCACGGATGTCATATTTAACTTTTTAAATTCTTTTATATTTCCTATCCGGCAATTCACTGTGTTTTAAAAAGGCTTCCCTGTTAAGTATTTTTTATATGCTTCTCTTCTCTCTTAGTCAATTTGTCGATTCTCTCTTTACTGTATCATTTTGAAAATTGAGGTCATAGAACTTAAGCAATGAGGAATAATAGTACTTACATAAATGAATTTTGTTTTGAATTATAATTCTCAATATATTTTAATGAAAATATTTTTGGGAAGTTTGGGGCCATTTCAAAAATATTGTCTTAATTTTTCCTTTCCCAAAATTATATTGAATCACTCAGAAGTGAGGTTTTTAATCCAGTAGTATTACTTGAAAGTACATATTTCTAGGAACTACACATAGAAGCTCTTCAGAAAAAGCACTGAGTTTGGGTTCAGGTTAGAGGCTCCAGAACTGATTTTCCAGGGTGTGAATATGGGTTCTGCTATGAATCACTGCGGAACTTTGGGTGGAATACTCTGTCTCTTCATGCCTCAGTCTTAGTCTTTTCATCTGAAAATGAAGATAATTATTATTTACTGATAGATTTGTCATGAGGATTGAATTGATTAAATCACGGAAGACAGTACAGTGCCTGGATAGAAAGAACTGAATAGATGCTAGTTTTTCAAAATTATTAAGTGAGAATTGGTGAAGAGATGTTTTCAGTTTGAGAGGGTAGCATGGGCGAGTCACAGAGTTAAGAATCCATGGGATTTTTACAGGGGTAAAAAGTATTGATAAGGGAGAGTAAGAGAAAGGAGTCTGGAGTCAAGTCCTAGAGGTTTTGCCCCTAGCAAAGAAGGAGAAACTATAACAATGCCACATTTTATTGGTCATTTCTAAGAATATTGACGGACTTGCTCTAGTTGGGGATTTGAACTATATTTTATAAGCAAGGGAAATGTTGAAGACAGTACAGAGCCTAGTACATGGACTTCAGCACCAAACTTCCTGGAATTCGTTTCTGGTTCTTTTTTGTACCCAAATTGTATCACTGATGATAATGATTTCTGTATTACAGGGTGTTGTGAGGATTAAATGAGGCAATGCAGGTAATATATTTAGAACACTGTCTGGCTAATACTAATTGCTCAATAGAAATTAGGTATCATAAATTTTGACTAGAAGATGAATAGGTGATGAGATCTGTGTAAGCTTTACATAATTCTAAGCAAAGTACCAGATCTATATGATAACAGAGAGAGAATGAGAAATTTCCATAAGAGATTAATGAGTGTCCTGCACCTGAGCTACTGTGTCACAAGGTTAGCCTGGGAAAGGGTCATTGCTAAAGTTATGGCAGCTCTTTTGGAGCCCCCAGGGGGCATTGATACCATGGAACCTCCAGGCCTCTAATAAGTAGCTAGGAAGCCCAGAGAATGAGGACCACATCCAAAAATCATAGATACAACTGCCTCTATTCCACTGGGTACCTTTATGCAGATCTGAAGAAGATATTCCTTTCTCTGGGGGGCATACAGGTAGCAAGGCACATGCCTTGATGAGAGGAGTCCAGAGTGTATCCCCTTATTGAGACACTTCTGGGCAGGTCAACTTGAGCAACCAAACACATCTATCCTGGCCAGAAAGCACTTGAGATTAGCAAAAACTCTGTCTTACCAGGGAACATGTGCATTATTTGTGTCTGTTTGCCCATCTCTTAAATTTGAGGCGGTTCTTGTGATTTGCTTTGACTAATAGAATGTGATAGAAGTAACTTCATGTGACTTCTAAGGCTTAATCTTTAGACACCTCGAAGCATCCATTTTGGAATTCTCATCTATGTAAAAAAGCTCAGTCAGGCTTATTAGAGGATGAGAGGTCATGTGGAAGAGAACAGGAGTGCCGTAATTGACAGCCAGCATTTCCTGACAGCTGCATGTTCATGGGAGGTCCCAGGAAAGACTAGAAGAATAACTGCCTAGTCACAGAATTGCTGACTATACATTCTTGAGCAAGGATAAGTGGATTTTGTTTTAAACCCAGGTTTTGGGGTGGCTTGTTACATAGGGCTACATAACTGATATACCTGGGTAAACCAAAAGGGAAAGGGAAATCCCAAACTAATCTCTATCAAAAATTCATCTCTAATGCTTATAGTCTCTCAGATTCCAGTAAAGATACTTCCAATGATAAGATGTTGAGTCAGAACAAACATCTCCCTTTCAGGAACAGAGATATTACTCCATTGTACAGATCAGTTTAGTCTGTAGGAGCAAAAAAAAAAAAAAAAAAAAAAAAAAAAAAAAAAACACTGTCTATAGAGATCTCCAGGATAGTTTCTGATGCTCATATGTCATGGAAATGTCTGCTGGCTGATTGCCTTTTTAGTTACTGTATGCCTCAAGAAGGCTTCAGTGAAAGACTCAGAAATATTAAAAATGAAGAACTGCTCAGTCCCTGCCTAGTTCCATTAACTGTCATCACCAAGGGTGCTCTGGTACTTTGTCAATGGTAATGTCTGTTTTTGAAAAAGAGTGACTTCTAAAGACCTTAGATGGGCTAGAAACTCACATTAATGAGCTAATAGAAAGTATAGCAGGAATCTGAAGGAATAAGAGAAATTAGAAGTGAAATGCTCTGTAAAATTTTAAAAATATATAGAATATGTTTAATTAATTAATAGGGGAAATTAAACAAGCAGTAGAATATTTGTATTTTGGTCAACTTTATTATCTTATGATTTTATAAAGTTTTATTTTCTTTGACTTCCCAGTGATTTTTTTCTTTAGTTTTAAGCTACAGAACCAGTTATTTTGATGCCAAACTGAAAAATACAGAGACATTTATTGGAATCACACAAGTTTACTTTTTTCCTTCTTTCCCTCATTGTTATCTTTTTTTTTTTTTTTTTTTTTTAAGATTTTATTTATTTGACAGAGATTACAATTAGGCAGAGAGGCAGGGAGAGAGAGGAAGGGAAGCAGGCTCCCTGCTGAGCAGAGAGCCCGACTCAGGGCTCAATCCCAGGACCCTGGGATCATGACCTGAGCCAAAGGCAGAGGCCTTAATCCACTGAGCCACTCAGGCGCCCCCTTTCTCTTTCTTTTAACATAAAATCTTCCCTGAAAGAGGAGTGAACACCAACTGCATTCACACTGGTTCCTGTTGGAATTTCTACTTGAATCCATAATGTCTTCCTCTGATACAGCAGAGGGCCAGGCCCAAACCATCCACTCCATATGTCCTAAGACTTCAGCCTGGCCTTCCTTGGTCCTCAAGGCTGAAATGTGTCCCAGGTCTCTTACTGCCCCATAAGCGATGGCACAGTAGCCAAAAGTGAGAGCTACATTGATCACAGTGATACTGATCCTACCACTGAAAATTCCACATTCTGATATTGCGGCCTCTGCCCTCCTAAGGATGAAGGGGTGAACATGATACGGCTGGGCAGAGGCTGGGCTAAAGGTAAGGGAAACAGCTGCTTTTGAGATTAAACAAAGAGGGGCTAGAGCATAGGATCCATGCTCAATACCTTACTACTAATAAATACCAAAATGCATGGGCTATAGGGGAAAATGTCAAAGCAATTCAGTTAAGATAGGGGAAGTATTACTGAGTGGATTGTGTAGTTTATGTATGGGTAGCATGGAATCACGCTGAATCTGAATCATGGCTCAGTCGCCCGTTACCTGGATAAATTGGGCAGATTCCTTAATTTCTTTCTTTCTTTCTTTTTTATTTATTTTCAGCATAACAGTATTCATTATTTTTTTCACCACACCCAGTGCTCCATGCAATCCGTGCCCTCTATAATACCCACCACCTGGTACCCCAACCTCCCACCCCCCCCCCGCCAGTTCAAACCCCTCAGATTATTTTCCAGAGTCCATAGCCTCTCACGGTTCACCTCCCCTTCCAATTTCCCCAAACTCCCTTCTCCTCTCTAACTCCCCATGTCCTCCATGCTATTTGCTATGCTCCACAAATAAGTGAAACCATATGATAATTGACCCTCTCTGCTTGACTTATTTCACTCAGCATAATCTCTTCCAGTCCCGTCCATGTTGCTACAAAAGTTGGGTATTCAACCTTTCTGATGGAGGCACAATACTCCATAGTGTATATGGACCACATCTTCCTTATCCATTCGTCCGTTGAAGGGCATCTTGGTTCTTTCCACAGTTTGGCGACCGTTGCCATTGCTGCTATAAACATTGTGGTACAGATGGCCCTTCTTTTCACGACATCTGTATCTTTGGTGTAAATACCCAGTAGTGAAATTCCAGGGTCATAGGGAAGCTCTATTTTTAATTTCTTGAAGAATCTCCACACTGTTCTCCCAAGAGGC
This sequence comes from Mustela lutreola, assembly GCF_030435805.1. Classification (NCBI taxonomy): domain Eukaryota; kingdom Metazoa; phylum Chordata; class Mammalia; order Carnivora; family Mustelidae; genus Mustela; species Mustela lutreola. The sequence continues at coordinate 39,494,978 of NC_081298.1, read as the reverse complement.
CACACCAACTTGCATTCCCACCAAGAGTGTAAGAGGGTTCCCCTTTCTTCACATTCCCTCCAACACATGTTGTTTCCTGTCTTGTTAATTTTGGCCATTCTAAGAGGTGTAAGGTGGTATCTTAATGTGGTTCTAATTTGAATCTCCCTGATGGCTAGTGATGATGAACATTTTTTCATGTGTCTGATAGCCATTTGTATGTCTTCATTGGAGAAGTGTTTGTTCATATCTTCTGCCCATTTTTTGATATGATTGTCTGTTTTGTGTGTGTTGAGTTTGAGGAGTTCATTATAGATCCTAGATATCAACCTTTTGTCTGTACTGTCATTTGCAAATATCTTCTCCCATTCCATGGGTTGCCTCTTTGTTTTTTTGACTGTTTCCTTTGCTGTGCAGAAGCTTTTGATTTTGATGAAGTCCCAAAAGTTTATTTTTGCTTTTGTTTCCTTTGCCTTTGGCGACATATCTTGAAAGAAGTCACTGTGGCTGATATTGAAGAGATTACTGCCTATGTTCTCCTCTAGGACTCTGATGGATTCCTGTCTCACATTGAGGTCCTTTACCCATTTTGTGTTTACCTTTGTGTACGGTGTAAGAGAATGGTCGAGTTTCATTCTTCCACATATAGCTGTCCAGTTTTCCCAGCACCATTTATTGAAGAGACTGTCTTTACAGTGGAAAAAGATTCCTTAATTTCTAACCCTGGTCTCCTTACCTGTAAAATGGGAATAATTGTAGGACCTGACTTATGGGATTACTATCCTAACTAAAGAAAACAACACGTTTAAAGCACTTAACATAGTGTCCAAGTTCATTAGTAGTAGATACTACCGTGGCATAAACCTTTCATTCAGTTAATAAGACAGATTAAATTTTAATTTATCATTTAGCACTTAAAATAATTAAACAGCCATTTTGTTAACTGACAGAACTCAATTTTTAATGGGTTGTAATACATATGGAAAGAAATACGGAAATGGGTTAATAGTGTTATAATAGCTGTGCCCGGACCTAGCTCAAAACTGCAAAAATATTCCAGAAATTTAGAATGGCTGAAGAATAAGAGCGCTCCTGTTGGCTGGACTTAGAAAAGGCTTTATACAAAAGGGTTCCAAATAAGTGACTTTTACTATCTTACTTTCAATAGTTAAACCCTCCTATATTACAGTAATTCCATGGTGGTTTTTGACAGAAGAAAAGCTAAAGCTACTGAGTAGGCTCTAAAAGTATAGCCTACATTATAAAACATCACTTTAATAAGTTGGTCCTCACATCCTGTCCTCCTCATTTCACAGCTTTTAGTGAGGAACTACTATGTGTTAGAGAGATACTGCTCTAGGCACTGGACATACAACAATGAACAAAACCAAGCACCTCCTCTCATGGAGCTAGCAAGAACAGACAGATTAATGAATGAATATACATTATTCAAATAAACAATCTTGTTTAAACAGATCAACAGTAAGACATCCTACAAAGTGACAAATGTACTATACATAAAGGAAGTGAGGAATTAAGTTCTGTGGTTAATAGCAATAGATATTTGAAGCAGAAGGGACTTAGAGACTATCCTGAGGTAGGAGCATATTCAGCATTTTCTAGGAATGGCAAAGGAGGTCACTGTGGCTAGAAGAGAGTAAAGCACAGGGAAAGATATAAACCAAGGCCTTGCATGCTCAAGTCATGAGTTTGAATGTTATGTTGCTATGTTCTTTGGTCAAACAGTCACCTTAAACCATAATCCCAATTTCCTGAAGAGGAGAATTGGAACCAGAAATTTTCCCTTGAAATAGATGGCCACCATGGCAAGATTTCTGGCTTCACTATCCCTCCCTGCTATAGAACCACTTCAGAGTCTGGGAATTATAACTGGTGGGAACTTAAGAGAAAATCACAGAGGAGCCTCCCTCAGCCTGGCATGGAAGAAACTTGAGTGTGAGTCAGAAGACAGAATTATTGTCTTGGTTCTGCCCAAGTTGATATGTATATAACTTGAGAAAGTCATTCAACTTCTTTAGGTCTCAGTTTCTTATCTGAAAAAAGTAGGACATTTGACTGGATAACTTCTAAATTCTTTTCCAGCTTTAAAATTATTGTAGGTTTCTCCATTTGTTTTGGCCTCATAGAATTCCTAATAAAACATCTCCAGGAAGACAGGAGGGATATTAATAAAATTCCCTATTTACCACTTATTACAATTCAGATCGGTAAACTGAATTTCTTTATTAATATAAATTCTTTAATGGCATAATATTACTTATAAGTCCTATGGAACTCATGTCTTTATGTGTAATATTTATAAGTAATGAAATTTAATTTTGCAAAATATATAGGCAAATAAATATCCTTGTGCTTTTAGTAGTTTTAAAGATACTTCTTGTAGCTCATCGCCCTCAAAAATAAATCCTTACAGCCCTTCTTTTGAGTTCTGCCCCACACTGTAGCAGAGTTTCTCCTCTGACATCAGACAGATCTAAGTTTCAATCCCAGCTCTGCCACTTAACAGTTGTACATCCTGTACCAACTGTTAAGCCCTCTATATCTGCATACAAAATAAGGACCTAGCACATAATCACTGTATCCAATATTTATTTCTCAATGGATTGATATTTATTTCCAACTGCCTACTGAACATCTTCAACTAGATAATCTGCTCTTAATTCAGACTCAGTATGCTCTGTCATCATTTAGTATTAGGTACAACTACCATCAAAGAAAACCCAAACGATGCCTGGGAGGCTCAGTCACTTAGGCGTCTGTCTTGGGCTAGGGTCATGATCCCAGAGATTTGGGACTGATTCCCACATTGGGCTCCTTGCTCAGAAGGGAGTCTGCTTCTCTCTCTGCCTGCTGCTCCCCCCACTTGTATGCTCTCTGTCTGACAGATAAATAAGTAAAATCTTCAAAGAAAACACAATATACCAGTGGCTCAGAGAAAATGAAGTTTGTCTCTAATATAAATAAACTCTGGAGGTGGGGCAGTTTGGGGATGGGATGGCCTCCTGAGTTCTAAGAAATTCCTTTGACATGGCTTCTATCCTCAAAGTCACCTCATAGTCCAATATTATCCCTGGACTACTGTGTTCCATGTAATACACAGGGGGAAGGAAGGTAGGGTGAAAGGGCACATCTCCAGAGGAGCCCATTTCTCAAAATGTGGGCTTCCCTGAAGTCTAACGCAACAGTTAGGTTTACCTCACATAACCTAGAACTTAGTCACATAGCTCCAACCAGCTGCAAAGAAAGCTGGGAAATATCTCTGAGCTGAGCATGTTATGGGCCTGAATAAAATGAAGATTCTGACACTAAAAAGAAAGGGAGAATAGATATTGTTCAGGCAACTGACAGATTTCTACAGAAGCAAACAAACATTTTCCTCCTGTAGGTTTTCTACTTTGAATAAAGCATTGCCACTCTCCCAGGCAGAAATTGAGTCTAGCATATTTGCATTGTTTTTAGTGCTTTTTGGGGCCCTGAAGCCCACATCAAACCAATTACGAAATGTAGCATTGACCATCCTTCCTTTCTACTTCCACTATTATGACCACCTCATTTAGACTACAGGATGGTCTCACAGATACTCTCCCTACTTTCAGTCTCTTCTAACTCTCATCTCTTTTAAAAGCTACCACCAGCCTCAATCTGGAAGCAGACAGTTCTGATCATGTCACCTACCTTTGCTAAGCCTATAGAAAATCTGCAATACCTGAAGAAAAGCTCACAATTCTTAGTCAATGATAAAGTTTCTTTTGATCTAACCGACTTTACTGCCCTGGAACTATAAGTCTGGTAGTCCAGTTAAACTGACACATTCATGATGCTGTACTTAATATTTACAATTTTATCCATGCTATTCTTCCTCATCTCACCAAACTGTTTTAATTTGAGTACCACAAAATATAGATGTTGGGATAAGGACTTTAGAGTGCTTTATTTGGGAAGTTATCTCAAGAAGTATGAGGAAAGAAATGGGAAAGATGAAAAGAAAAGAAATGCAATAATTCTGCATTCATGAGCATGTTACCACTGTAAGCCACAGCAGCACAATCCTGCTAGGTTCCATCTGGAGAACAAGGAGGTCATACCACCAAACTGTACTCCTAGAGAAGACTGAGCAGGCTGGGGGTGATCATCCATTGATTCTTTATCACTTCCCACTGAGACCTCTCAACTCCTAAATGAGGATGGCTTATAAGGGGATTAACTCCTTACAGTTCCCTGCAGCATCTCTAGTATAGCCAGGTAAGTTCCTCAGGTGCCAGAGAAAACCCTAAGGCTGAAAGGTGCTGGTTATCTGAGGTAGACACCGTCAGTATATGGGGAACTGTCCATAGTTGCAATTCTGCTCAGATGGGCAAAGCATCATACAGTCTGCTACTAGAACCAAACTCCATTCATACTAATTTAAAGGACCTATCCAACACAACTTTTCCATGAAACTTTCTCTGATCTCCCAAACTCTCCCAAAGTATTTGGTCACTACCTGAGCTCTCTCTACAGATCACTTTAATATATATATTCTTGTGGAGATATTAAATCTATCAGACTATGGTTCTTGAGAAAAGCTTTGTGTCCAAGCTGAAAAGTATAAAATGTTTTACCTCGCAGTCCCACGAACAAGAAAATAATCAAGCACCATAGACATTTAAAGGCCACAGAAACCATTCTGATTATAAATTTTAAAGGTCTGCCATAGTGTAAAAGAAGTAAGTGCATGTACATAAGGAACACTGTAGATTTCTTACAATCTTAGAACCTCTACCTCTGGGATTCATTTGAAGTGAAATATTACAGTGAGTTTAAATATCAGTAGGTGCGTGGTTTAAACGTGAAGGTTAGACTGAACTCTCAATTCATTAATAATAGGCTAAGAAGAGTACTTACTTCAGTTTTTAAAGCAATAAATATTATATATTAAAAAGTAACTCCTCACTGCACCACTCTAAATTTAAGAGTGAATTTCAGAAACCAGCACCGCATTAGACTTCCCTTCAGGGGTTTTAGTTTCTGGAGGACCAAAATGACCTCATCCAAAAGCATAATATTTATGAGCTAACTCCTAGGCAAAACTTCATATAGACTCAGGAATGTATCAGGTTATACAATGAAAATTCATTCATTGAAGTTTCTTACTCATTAATTTAAGAATTGGATATTTCACATGCTATTTCAACAACCATATTTATCTTCACTGCTAATAAACATACACATTCCATTAATTCAAAATAAGTACCTAAAGGAAAATTCTAATCAACAACTCTCACCGGCACTATCACTTCATTTCAAATGATAACACGCCTACAAATCAATTCTACTGCCAATGCTTAATTGCAAAAGATTTATCTGCTTTTAAATAATTTACTTTCACTTTCAAAAACAAATTTATCTTAGTAAAAATACAGGAGTAGTATAAATTAATATCAGGAAGATGAAATTCTGTGTCAATCTGTCTAGTCTAAAAAGGCAACCACAGGCATTCTTTTCATTTTCTAAAACAACAGGCAAAGTTTGATTTAATTTTCTAATTATTATTCTAAATTCTGAAAATTAAGGAAATTCTCTTAAATACTAGACAAGGTTTCTTCCTATCTGTGAGAAAGTGTTAAAGAGCCACAGACTGAACATTATTAATCAACAGTCATATATTTTAATGCTAATAGCATTACTGTCACATATAAAATTAGACTGCCAAGATTTAATAGGCATATATCTTGAAGACAGTGCAGTCTGGTCTAAAAGAACAGCTATTATAACACTATTAACCCATTTCTGTATTTATTTCCATATGTATTACAACCCATTAAAAATTGAGTTCTGTCAGTTTACAAAATGGCTGTTTAATATTTTCTACTAAATTACATTTGAAATTATATACTAAACTGCCTCACATGATATTATTATTTTATTAACATTTTCATTAAATTACCAATCTAAAAGTCTGCTCATCACTATAGTAGAAACTACAAGTCTACAAATAAGAAAACAGAATTACTACCTTTCCCCAAATTTTATAGGACATTTACATTACACTATTAACCATTTCCATTTTCAAAGGGAACATTAAACAATCTCCTAAAATCTGCTAATTCAGCCATTTGGTAATTCATTACTCTCAAACTGAGACTGAAAAATGAAGTCAATTAAAAAAAAAATAGCTACAAGGAGTCAGGACTTAACTGAGCACTTCTAGTTTTACCCTTTAATTAACATGAATGAAATCAAACCAAAGGAAAACCAGTCATCTTTCTCAGCATGTTTTCTAGATCTACACAGAGTAAAAAAGGAGAAAGCATCCATTACAGGGCAACTTTTCTAAAAGTAACCAAACTAAATGACAGGAAAACTTGACATGTGTCATGGGCATGTGTGTGCATGCATGTATATATTTGGGGGGCTGAATAGGTTTTGGGGGTGGGGAATAGAAAGGTTACACAATAGAAGAAGGAGAAAGTGAGCAGAACTTGCCAGAAGGGATGAAATATGTTGCCCAAGATAAAAATTTCCTTTGGAAACAAGGTAGACAAGGAAGGGAAGAAGGAGAGGAAGGAGGGTTCAGATAAATGGTGGAAGCAGAAAGGAACTTGCTATGTCCTAGTGCATGTAACATTATACTACATTTTACTACAACAGAGATCCCATAATGTCTTCTCTTCTGAAAGAATTCCAGTTGTTCCCTGTGTGAAGGCAGATTCAATGTGTTACAGTTTCAACACTACGAGGGAAAATTATTTCCTGAATATGATGACCTCCCTACAAATGAGAATATGATGTTTGCCAACTATCTGTCGGACAGCTATTTGTGGAACTCTTAAATTCCTAACAAAGATCTGACTGCTAGTCAAATGAACTGAACAACAACGATGTTATACTTTTTTACATAATAGTTTGGGGAATAACTTTTCCCAAAGATCCCTTCAACTGTAAATTAGGAGAGTTGAGCTAGAAGGCCCCAAAAGACCTTTTCAACTAGAAGATTCAAAGATCTCAGTCAAATAGATAAATGGATAATTTTAATAGAGGCTATAATTGGCCACCTCATAGTTTCTCCAGCTAGAATGAGGAGAGTAGACCTCAGGTTGCAGGTCTGTGTTAAAAATTCTCAGTTTTTACCATTAATTTGTTTTAAAATAATGTCTATGCTATAAATTAACAGTATGACAGAACCAAAAATTTATCTCTTTATTCCAAAGGAGAAGAAAAAAAGTTCTATTTCTATTTACCATGAAGTATATTAGTCTAAAAGACACACGAATTCAGCAATTCAAACTAAAATTGCAAGGAAAATATATATCATATAAATATATATAAGAGATAGTTTCCATTTCCAGTTTGCTTACAGTTAAGAGTCTGAGTCATGTTTTAGCTGACGGAAAAAAAAATTAGCTGTCAGAATTGCAAACTACTGATTTATAACAGAAGAAGTAAAGGAACACTAACTAGAGGGTGCTGGTATGATTTCTAAAATCCATCATCCCTCACATGTATCATTTTTCTCAAGGACCGTTAAGTGCTACCATACAATGTATTTTTTAGAAACTCTGAGCCCTGGGCTTGACTATGATGGACAAGTCTTCAAGGAGGATTCCAAACAGAACTAACATAACACTCAATCTCTACTTAACTACAGGTCAGGCTCAGGGAAAAACTCTATCTTCTTTTGGGACTATGGGAAACCCATGCATATTTCAGACTCTTGGGTTTTCCATAAAAATATTTTGTACAATGTACTACATTAACTTGTACAGACACTTTTTCTCATTAAAATGAATGCTCTTGCAACACAGAGTTCTCTAAGGTAGACATCTTCCCTCTGAACTTAAGAAAAAGTAACTGATGTGAAGGTGTAATACTAGGAAATACCAGTAATAGGAAGGTCAACCTTTGGACTCCATTTAAATTTTGGAATAGGTGATCAGGCAGACAGTGACAGCATTTTCCCATCATTTTCTGTCTAGCTAATGGTCTGCAGGAAATAAGTTAATAGGCCTATTTAATTTCTTTTAAAAACATTTCATCTTCTAGTGCATACAATTTTAGGGCAGTTCTCAAACTATCTTCAAATCTGTAGACATGGGGGCATTTATTTTCATATTGAATCAATGTAGAATATTCCCTTCAAAACAATTTGCTACAAGATAAAACACAAACTGTTCACACTGTAAACTAAAACAGAGAACTCAGAAGAGGAATAAGAAAACAAATAAAACAAGTCTAAAACCTAGAGGAAAAAAAGGAAGCCATAACAACTCTCAATAAAGAGAGAGGAAAAAAAGATAGAGGGGCATCTGGGTGGCTCAGTTAGTTAAGAATCTGCCTTCAGCACAGGTCATGATCCCAGGGTCCCAGAATTGAGCACCACATTAGGCTCCCCTCCTCAGTGAGGAGCCTGCTTCTCCCTCTCCCTCTGCCTGCTGCTCCCCCTGCTTGTGCTTTGCCAAATAAATAAATTAAATATATATATATATATATATTTAATAGAGAGAGAGAGAAAAATGTGTGTGTGCATGCAGTTAAATAACAGGTTCAGGTCAGATTTCAGGTTGCGGAAAGACTCTAAAGCCAAACTAACAAATCATTAAGACTCCCTTAGGGAATGAATACAGCACCCTGCCCTGCAAAAAGCCAAACTACCAGGACCCAAATCCGTGGAAATAGGTCTCATCTTTCCCATGTCAAACCAAAAAGCCAGATGCAGGCTGACTCCAACTCAATTCCAATGTACTCTGAAGAAGCTACTCCAGGATAGCCTGAGATTGCTAAATTCGCCGTCACACCATCCTTACTTGAGTTTGTTATCTTTACTGCCTGGCATATACGGTACTCAAATATTCAGACAGGAAAGAAGGAAGGGAAGGAGAAAAAGAGGGAGCGAGAGAGCACGGGGGGAAGAAAAGAAAAAACAAGATGTGCTTCTAACAGGGTGCTTCCTACAACACTAAAGTATAATTTTTATATGGCTCAATTTTTCATTTAAAAGAGATTCTTTTTCATATGCTTGAAAATCAAGTCATGGTTCCATCCCTTATTTTCACAGTATTCTTGGTGTACAAACAAATATATAAAGCATATGTTAATAAATTATATAACAAAGTACTATGTATTTATGAACATAATATTTGTTCCAATATAATTAAAATGTATAGATAATTTAGCTCATAATAACTTAAAAACTATTTTGAGTAAGTCATCAATTTGTATCAGGAGAAAAAAAGCAGAATGTGAAGATAGGCTTGGTTTAATCCTATAGTAAGAGTACTTTGATATAAAAGCTAAAAGAAAAAAACAGAAAGGTAAACCATAGCAATCTAGAGATCTCAACATTTCTTTTTTTTTTTTTTTTTTTTTTTTTTTTTTTTTTTAATTTTTTATAAACATATATTTTTTATATACATATATTTTTATCCCCAGGTCTGTGAATCACCAGGTTTACACACTTCACAGCACTCACCAAATCACATACCCTCCCCAATGTCCATAATCCCACCCCCTTCTCCCCAACCCCCTCCCCCCGGCAACCCTCAGTTTGTTTTGTGAGATTAAGAGTCACTTATGGTTTGTATGGGATTGAGATCTCAACATTTCTAATAAGAGAGAAGAATGCATGCAAGCAACAGGTAGCAACTATGGGATTTTAGCTGGACTTTGAATATCTGTGCCATGTAATTAAGTTCTTAAAAGAAAGACAGTGCACCTTACACCTGTTACTGAAACTTCAATTTGTACTTTCTTTCCCTCTGTCACCAACTTATCAGTGTAATCACCTCAATTATTTGCTCTTTGGATACCATTCTAGTTTCCTTCATGGATAGTTGTTACACAGTTCAACAGATACTGTTTCCCTCTGAATGTAAATCTCCACTGCATATCAGGACTTCTGTTCAGCTCCCCTTTCCTCTGAGCTCAGGAAATTTTACAAACTAAGGAGTGTTGATACTTGGATGAGTTCCAAGTGAAAATCAGGGGAGTGGCTGACTTGCAAACTGGCCTTTTTCTCAGCAAATCTGAACTGATTAACACCTCAGCATGGTATTGGTGGTCACACAATTGGCCAAGTTTGCCTTTCAGATAAGCAGTACATATCCATGCAGTGAATAATAGGCAAATATTTGGGGGAAGGTAGAAGTTCATATTCAACTGCAAAATTTAAAAAGATGTTAGGTTGATAAAAATGAAAACTGGCAATGGCAAGATTTTTAACATTTTACAAAATCTAACTTGCCCTCAGGAGTTCAGCCCGTTGTGTCCCGATGTGACATGAAATTTTTCATCCTCTGATCTGCAAGTTCTCCCCAACAATATTTAATTTTGTGTTTTTGTTCTGGTGATAACTGTAAAAATCTAAGTATTCATTGATTCATTTAACAAATATTTATTTCACACACAGTGTCAAGTATTAGTTTAGGTACTAAGGAAAACCTAAGTCCCTGCCTTCGTGGAACTTATATTCCTAAGGAGAGAGAAAGACAAGAAACAATTTCTAAATATATATATATATATATATATATATATATATCTCCATATAATACATAATGTATAATATAATGCAATAAATAGTGATAGATGAAGTAGAAAAGAATCAAAGCAGGTGAGTGAGTCAAAAGGAAGAGGTAGGCTGGGGTCAGGATGTTTTATGGCATTGTCAGGAAAGTCCTCACTGATAAAATGGCATCTAAGCAGAGGCCAGAAGAATGTGGGGTGCAAACCAGGTGGCCAACAGGGGAAAGAGGGTTCTCAAAAAACGACAGTGGTACAAAGGCTCTTAGAAGCTCTATGCTTATGGTTTGAGAAAAAGTATGGCTGGAATAGCCTGAGCAGGACACTGTAGAGACTTTAAGGGTTTTGATTTTCTTTCTGAAACAGGACTCTTTGGAGAGTCTGGAGAAAATCAATGATATAGTAACCTGCCAAGGTTTTAATTTTAAGGTATGGCTCTCATTGCTATACAGAATATACCTTGCACTACATAATCAAGAAGGCCAGCGTGAAAGCACTGAGACTAATTAGGAGGCTACTATAGTCAGCCAGGCAAGAAGCAATGGTGCCCTGGACCTGGGAGGTAGCAAAGGAGGTAGCGAGAAGTATTCAGATTCTGAGACACCTGGTGGCTCAGTCAGTTAAGCATTTGACTCTTGATCACACTTCAGGTCTTAACCTCAGGGTAGTGAGTTCAAGCCCTGCACTGGGCTCCACATGGGCACTGAACCTACTTTAAAAAAAAAAAAAGAAGAAGAAGAAGGAGAAGAAGTAGGAGAAGGAGGAAGGAGGAGGAGAAAGAGGAAGAAGAAGAAGAAGAGGAGGAGGAAGGGGAGGAGGAGGAGGGGAGGGGGAGGAGGGGAGGAGGAGGGGGAGGAGAAGGAGAAGAAGATGAAGGAGGAGAAGAAGATGAAGGAGGAGAAGAAGAAGAAGAAGAAGAAGAAGAAGAAGAAGAAGAAGAAGAAGAAGAAAAGGAAGGAAGGAAGGAAGGAAGAAAGAAAGAAAGAAAAAGAAGAAGAAGAAGGAAGAAGAAGAAGAAGAAGAAGAAGAAGAAGAAGAAGAAGAAGAAGAAGAAGAAGAGGAAGAAGAAGGAGGAGGAGGAGGAGGAGGAGGAAGAAGAAGAAGAAGAAGAATTCAGATTCTGGACACTGTGAGCCAGAACGATTTTCAATTTAATTAGACTCAAGATGTGAGAGAAAGAGAAAAGCAAATAATGACTAAGGTTTGGGGTTTGAATAGCAGGAAGAGTGGAATAGCCTTTCTGGGGGGAATGGAGAAGAATATACAACAAGGTTTGGAGCAGGTCAGGGAGATCAGTAGATCTGTTTTAGATGTTAACTATATTAAAGTTAACCATGAGATGCTCCTTAGAAGTGTAAGTGGAGATGACTACCAGGCAGTCGGATAAATAAGCCCAGAAATCCAAAGAGAAGTCTAGGCTATAGATAAAATCTAAAGCTGTCAAAATGAATAATCCAATTAAAAGCTGGACAGAATGTATGAATAGACATTTTTCCAAAGACAACATACAGATAGATGGCCAACAAACATATGAAAATATAGTCAACATCATTAACCATCAAGGAAATGCAAATCAAAACTATAATGAGATAACACCTCAAACCTGTCAGAATGACTAAAATCAACAACATAAGAAACAACAGGTTTTCCAACAGGTGTTGGAAAGGATGTGGAGAAAGAGGAACCCTCTTGCACTGCTGGTGGGAATGCAAACTGGTACTGCCACTCTTGGAAGACAAAATGGATGTTCTTCAAAAAGTTAAAGATATATATGCTGGCTAATGGAACATAATTAAAAAAAAGTTGATAATAGAACTACCCCATAATCCAGCAATCACGCTATAAAGTATATACAAAAAATTAAAGATTACAAAAATGCTCCTTAACATGATACATGCACCTTGATGTTTAAAGCAGCATTATCTACAGTAGCCATTAAGGAAACAGCCCAAGGTCCATCAACTGATGAATGGATAAAGAAGATGTGAGATAGATAGATAGATAGATGGAATATTACTCAGCCTCAATGAGAATGAAATCTTGCCATTAGCAACATAGATGGAGCTAGGGGTATTAGGCTAAGTAAAATAAGTCAGAGAAAGACAAGTACTATATGATTTCACTTATATTCAGGATTTTTTAAAAAAGATTTTATTTTATTTTATTTTATTTGACAGGCAGAGATTACAAGTAGGTGGAGAGGCAGGCAGAGAGAGAGAGGAGGAAGCAGGCTCCCTGTGGAGCAGAGAGCCCAATGTGGGCTCGATCCCAGAACCCTGGGATCATGACCTGAGCCGAAGGAAGAGGCTTTAGCCCACTGAGCCACCCAGGGGCCCACTTTTATGTAGGATTTAAGAAACAAAACAAACATGCAAAGGGGAGAAAAGAAAGAGAGAGAGGGAAACCAAGGAACAGGCTCATAACTATAGAGAACCAACTGATGGTTACCAGAAGGGAAGTGGGTGAGAGGTCAGTTAAATACACGATGGGGATTAAGGAGTGCACTTGTGATGAGCACCAGGTGATATATGGAAGTTTGAATCACTGTATTATACACTTGAAACTAATATTACACTGTATGTTAACTGGAATTTAAATAAACCCTTAAAAAATTTGTCAGTGAGTAGAAAGTATTTAACACCAGGAAACCAGATGAGATCCCTTAGGTAGCAGGTGTAGACAGTAGAACAAAAAGCTCATTAGTGTCATCTGCATGACCCCCTCTGACCAAGTACTGAGAAGTCACTGCAGGCTCACATTTGTGTTTGTGTTTACAGCCAATTTGCATGAAGTAGCATTATTTTAGAGGAACAAAACAGACGGAGGTAGACAAAGGCACTGAGTACATAAATGTTGCATTCACACCAAGGCCAACAGTTGCCTCTGCCCATTGGTTTAATACTTCTTTCAACAGAAAAATAGGGGAGAAAAAAAAGCTGTAAAAGGACATTTTATTACTTGTAGCATGGTACTTCTGTCATGCTGAATTCTAAAGATCCTGTTTGGTATAAGTCTATATCATACTGATTTCTCAAGCAGCATCTTCATTTCAGTAGAACATCATTATCTATCATGTGAACCTCGTGTTGTTAATTTGAATTCCACTGCTTTGTAGTATCAAAATTTATCTTAAAGTAACTTTAGGAGCTAACACCATATGAAATTTATACCTGATTATATGTTTATTATATATTTTTTTACAGTAACATTACAATAGACATGTATGTCAATGCTGATTATCCATAAGAATTTCTTTAAAAATAACCATAAGAAACATAAGTAATAGCATGGAGACATTAGGAGAAGGAAGGGAAAAATGAATGGGGCAAAATCAGAGGAGGTGACCAACCATGGGAGACTATGGACTCCAGGAACAAACTGAGGGTTTCAAGGGAAGAGGGGTGGGGTGATGGGTTAGCCCAGTGATGGGTATTAAGGAGGGCATGTATTGCAATGAGCACTGGGTGTTATATGCAAACAATGAATCACTGAACATTACATCAAAAACTAATGATCTACTGTATGGAGACTAATATAACATAATAAAAAATTAATTGAAAAAAGAAAAGTAAACCAAAATAATCCATAAGATATGCAGTTTGGGAAGCACCAGTGACAAATAGGTAAATTTAATTTATAGAAGAAAATAAACATGGCATGATTCCAGTATAAAGGAAAAAAAAGTTTTCTAAACTTATAAATATTAATTCTACAGGGAAATACATTTGAGGCAATTTGAAACTGTATACACAATATTTATATTATAATATACTATATGTAAGTGCTTGTAATTTGTTATTTATGTGTGTATTAGGTAAGTACACATATATATTTAGAGAGATAGTAAAACATAGTGGTTAAGAGCATAAGTTCTGAAGTTGGATTGCTCAGGTTTCATTAGCAGCCCAACAGCTTTAGTTTCCTCATCTGTAAATGGTATAAGAGTACAATTGCTAAGTTTGTTGACAATATCAAAGACACATGTGCCCAGCACAGTAAATACTCAAGAAATAAAAATTATTAATATTATTGTCATTATTACACAATGACATATACATGAGTGGGTGGGTGTGTTTTTCTAATATTCCAATATTCCTCTTTATTATTATTTAACTCTTCCTGAATAATTTCAATTTTTTACCTACAAACTCCCTCAAGATAAGTCTAGTAAAGTTGATGTGATATTTTTCCATTAAGGTCTACTGGATTTCTTGGGATTTCCTGGTGTCATTTCTTACTTTGTGAACTTTGTGATAATACAGTCTATTGTTAAAATATAAAAGATTATTTTCTGATATAATGTATACCATATGCACAGTATAGTGAGTAGTTAAAAGTCTGTTCAATGGAGCCAGCCTGAATTTCTGTCTGAGCTCTTCAATTACTAACCTCTTAGATCTTTGTTGTATTACTTACCTCTTGTGTATATCAGTTACTTCATCTACAAAATGGGATGATATTAGTATCTACTTGTTTATGAAAGTAAAATAGTTAATATATGTAAAACATTTAAAAGAAATAGTAAATGTTACATATGTATATTATTGTTGTTGTTATTGTTATATTATGTTATATATATTATATAAATAGAACAATTATATTGTTATATTTTTCTTCTACTTTATAAATATGGATTTCATTAACCAAGTTCCAAAAATAATTCCTCACCACTCTAAAGATTTATATCAATTATAGTATTTATTATGCAGCCTTTCCTTAAAGTATATGCAATATTCAGGATATCACAGAGAGCAACCCAAAGATAGCTAAGAGACTCTTTTTTTTTTTTTTTAAAGTAATCACTACAACCAATGTGGGGCTCAAACTCACAGCCCCGAAATCAAGAGTCACACACTCCCCAAATGAACCAGCCAGGCACCTGTAGCCTAAGATATTCTAATGTTCATAATATTTATTTTCTTAAATAATGTTTACAATACTGAATAAATCATGTTAATACCATGATATAGCCAATATAACCACCAATGTCAGATACTTATAATAATCATTTTTTGAACATTTATTATAGTCGAAGTGGTTACATACATTAGTTCACTTAATCTTCACCGAGGTTTTGCTTCCCTAAGTTAGGAAGAGAAAGAAGAAATGATCTAAAATTTTAATTTATACCTGAAACACTAAAAAACTGGATGTTGGCTAAGTAAATGATTGGTGACAACAAAGAAAGGTCTTCTGGAACATGCATGGAATACACAAAAAGGACTGTTTCCATTATAACACACTGTTTCCATTATAAAGTTGTCTTTAAAGAGAAGACAATATGGGCCTGCCAAACAAGACACTAAAAAAAGTATTAAAAGTGAAAGAAAAAAAAAAAAGAGCTAGAAAGCAAGAGGGGGAAAACGAAGATAAGAGCACATTCTTGGATTTGAAAACAGTGAAGTGGCTACAAAGACCAGAAAGATAAAAGGATGACTCAGCCTTCAAGATAGGTGTTTTCTAAGATACTTTCAGTGTTAATTTTTATCTAGAAAAGTAAATGGTTTTAAATATAATCTTAAGTTGATTATATATGTGATTTTTTTGTTGTTAATAATTGCTGTTTTATTTTATTGAGATAATAAAGGTCAGCCAAAGCAATTATAGCTGGCTCCAGCCAAAAATGGTAGCAAAAGACTATGATTGCATCTGTCGATAGTATCACCTCCTATAGGGTCTGAGTTTCCATCATTGGTTCTAAGTCTCCCAGGAGTTCATAGGAAAATGCTGTCTTAATTTAGGCAAATTACAGTCTGGGGTCAGGGGTGTGCTACTCACCCCACTTGGAATCTCTAAGATCTCCTTCATTGAACTCTTCCATCTGCTGGGTAGATTCAAGTAACTTGGGAAGGACTACCAGGCCAAATCATGATATCACACCACTCACATACAGATTTACAGGTTCTGTGACAACAGAATTTTTTTTGAGAACTTACTACTTATTAGACTTTATGCTAAGAACCTTATAAACATTAGCATGTTAATTCTCATAACAGCCTTGTGAGATAGGGAATATCATCTCCATTTTGCAGATGAGAAGACTAAAAAAATTAAGTAAATTGCCAGAAGCTTACAGAGCAAGTACTGTATTTAGGTCCCTTTGAGAGCTTTGCTATAGCTCTAATCCCTATGTTTCTGCCCCCCATTATTTTGAGATGAATATAAGATAAGGATTCTGGAATTCAAACTTTTTACTTGAGGTCTGCAACTGCTCCTAGTCATTGAGAATGGCTCAGATCTCACACTCTTCTATGGTTTCTATGAATCACTGGGGAGGCCTAAAAGATACAAAGAACTATTTTCATTATGGCCAAGGTGAAATCTTTAACTGAAAGGTTTTCTAAGGCTTCTGTCTCAGAAGCAGGGCAACATCAAGATAAAAAGTTAGCTCCAGAAAGGTCTAGAGGGAATTAGAATTCCCTGAGGGCCCAGGACACAGCTGAGACAGAGGTTCTCACACTGGTATATTTGATTAAGGCCTAGATAGGACCTGTTTCATTCTCAATGAGCTAAACAGAAAAAACAGACAGAGAAATTGCAATTTTAGAAGCTCGATGCAATTTGAGCTTAGAAGAAAGATAGAATTCCTCATAGAATCAAACCATTCTTCTTGATTGGGGAAAAAATATTTAATGAGACATTTAGTTATGTTAAGGTAGGATTCTGGTGGCACTTCTAGAAAACAAAGATTGAAAGAAAAGTATAATAAAATAACAGAAAATTTTACAAAGCCCTAGGTTCAGAGGGATGGGGTCTGAGTCTTTTAGGGTTGAGAGAGAACAGAGCTGCCTAGGTGCAAAAACTCCAGGGGATGTCGTTCCTACCACACGTGATGTGAGTTGTGTCCTCATGGAGGTGCATGGTCTATAGCCTGCACAGCCATACAGGAGGCTCAGGTAGGGAAGGGCTTGAACTTAGAGAAGATAAGAAATAAAGTGGGGTCTAGGGGCCTACAGGAGACATAGCCACCAGTATGGGAGTCTGGCAGCAGAAATGGATCCCACACCTTACTGACTCAGTTACTGATTCTTAGCCATAGATAATGATAGTGACTCAATGTGATTCCGTATCTTAGCAATACTTAATTTCAAGTGTTCTTTAAGTAATTCTCATCCTTTAACTTCAAACCTTCTAGACAGGTCTAACACACTGAATAGCATTACGGAACTATGCTGTGGAGAATGTAGAAGGAGCCATGTTTAAATATGGAGCTAATGAGAACCAGAGTGAGATGCAGCAGCAAGTAGACAGGTTACAAAGGACTTCGATTAAAAGGACTTCAGTTGGGAGAACAGGAATTCAGAGTGAAAGCATGCAGGTGACTAACTACTCCCTAACCCTTATTTCTAATGAATCCTCAGGAGTGTGATAAACTTCCTAGGTTTGGGGATTTGTCTTTGCTTTGCTTTTACTCTTATGAGAAAAAAATTACCTAAGTACTTAGGACTTATGTTCATACTGAGTGGATAAGCCCTAATTTTCTAGAGAGAAACACAGTATCTTTCTCTCACATAAGGGTCCTGGCAAATCCCCAAGGGAAGAATGCCAGCTATGCCCTCATCTGCAAATACTTTCAGATCAATACAGGCGAGGTTCTGTCTAGCTCAACCTGGGCCACCTCATGCCCAGTGAGACTTTCCTGGAAGAGATCTGTACAGATGACCTCATGTCAGCCAAAGTCTTCAGCACTGGGCACAGGCCCACTATCTTATTGGGGCTGTCTATTCCAGAAGTTGGTAGAATCATCTGCTTAGTTAGGGCTCTACCAAAAAAAGATACTGAGAGAAGCATGAGAATGCAAGTAATTTATTTGAATGCTGATGCCAGGGAGAATAGGCAGAAAAATTGGGATGTCAGAAAAGAGAAAGAGAGAATTAAACATTAACTGTTTAGCAGGTTATATTTGTGGGCAACTGAAATTTAATTCCGCTAAGCAACTTAGAAGACAGTATAAAATAAACCTCATATTTATCCTAAAGGAGACACAAGGGAGCTAGGGTCTTGCTACTCAAAGTGTGGTTCAAGGGTTAACATCACCTGGAAGCTTGTTAGAAATGCAAATTATGGACATCATCTCTAATCTAATAATTTTAAAACAATTCCCATGATCCGTAAGCATATTAACATTTAAGTGAAACTAAGTATTTCTCCAATAACTCCTGTCAGTCATTGAATGAGGGCTCCTGGATATTAACTCCCCACACTTTTATTGTGCTTCCTCTCTCCAAGCTAAGCTGGCTTCAGGAGCCAGAGAAAGCCTTCAGGCAGCCAGTGGTAGGTACCTATAATTAGAAGATTTCTATAATTAGAAATCTTGGTATCTAACTACCATAGGAATTGGTGACTGCCCTGGGGATACGGGAAAGGCTATAGCTCTACCATGCATCTAGGTCTTTCTGTCTCTCCTAAAGAAACTGGCAGTTGGAGTTTCCATCCCACATACTTGTTTAGTCTTTAAGCATCCTGAGAATAAAACCTTCCTCCATCCAAGCAATAGGTAAGAATACAAGCCTCAAGTTTATGAGAATCTGAAGACCTAGTCAAAATGACAAAACAGTTTTAAAATTCACCCCATGCACCAATAAGACTAAGCTCTAGACATGCATGACATGATAGGAACTGCAGCAGGACTGAAGTCTCAGTATGTAGGGGTTTAGCTAAGACACAGAAGTAGGATAGATGGGGTTACTTTGACTGAACTGAGGAGTAAGTCCGAGGAACATACTACAAACTGCCCTAAGATGAATTTATTCCTACGGCCAGCATCTGTGGCAAGTAAAATTTTCCCTGGAATCAACCAAGTTTCTCTCTAGACGGATTCTTATGTGATCTGAAATAGCCAGTGCCTATAAAACAAGTCCACACAGTTTTAGAACTTCCTATTAAACGAACAGCTCTCTATTACCACAACTATGGCTAATGGGCCAATATAGATACCTGAATGCTTAGTAGTGTCTGCCTACTTGGCTCCTTTTGGAGTCCAGCCAGCTCCTACATCTCTCTGCGGAAGCAAATGAGATTCTCACAGTGGAACCTAAGACAATATATATAATCAGGGGTGATTAAGGATGGCCTCACTAGATTGCTGTCCAGGTAAGCAAAATACTACCACTAGAAATTTAAATAAGTACAGAAAAGTTAACTTATAGGATTTTTCTCAAGGAAGATTGGAGGCAGAAGGCAGGAATCAGACTCCCAGGAGTCTGCTTAAGTAATCACAGAGGGCTATCACACTGCAGCCCAAAGAGAATGCAAAACTTTCCTTCTGTTAACTAGTGTATGCAAATCTGGTGTCAGAGATAAAGTGCTGGGTCAATAAAGTAACCTTTGGTTACTTCTGTATCCTTCGCACATGTAAGGCTGAAAATATCTCCAAATAAATGTTGGACATTATCAACTACAAAATACCAAAAACAACAGCATAATAACAAGTAATATTTACAAAGATCTAAATATAAAAGATGTTCATTATGAAGTATACAGCTTATAAGTGTATTAACTCTCATTCAAAAATCCTGTAAGGAGGGGCACCTGGGTGATTTAGTCAGCTGAGCATCTGACTCTTGATTTCTGTTCAGGCCATGATCTCAGCGTCTTAAAATCAAACCCAGCACGGGGTTCTGCACTCAGCACAGACTTGGCTTGAATTTCTCTCCCTCTGCCCCCCACCCCTGCTCATGCCCACCTGCTCTCCAAATTACTTAAATCTTTTTTAAAAAATCCTTTAAAGAAGGTACTACTACTATCTCCATTTTATAGATCAAAAACTGAGGTACAGTGAAATCAACACTAGTAAATGCAGTAAATGACAGTAAATTTACCAGTAAATGGCAGAGGTAGGATTTAAACCCACATAGTCTTGTATCAGAGATTGCTATTTTATTCACTGCAGCATAAAGTTAAGTAATACTACTTTGTAGAAATAGCACACATCTAGCCTGAATGGGACATCCATATATCTTGACCCAACCATAAATTTAGTTAAGGTCACAAATAGAAGTGTGAAGAAAGAGTAAATGTTTTCTTTCTGTCAAAATAAATAAATAAACAAATAAATAAATAGAATATTCTCTGACCTGCTAAATGAAAAAGCTCATAAAGCTTAATTATTGTGAATCATGTTTTGCCTAAATAAAGGCAAGCAAGTTTTAAAATGCATTTTCAGAATATAAAATTCAGTTAAAAACACTGCCAGTTTCAGTAAATGCAGTCACCTGATGCCTCCCCAGTGAAATCTCCAAAACATTACAAATTTTCTTCATTTTGAAAGCATCCTTAACAATTCCCACAGGAATTCGATTTTACTGAGAATGGCTTTTTAGTCTATTAAAATGACACATCGAAACCTAATCTTGAACAACATGACAAAATTGTTGACTGCTGGGAATCAATGTTAGCAGTCAGACCATACAGACAAACTGTAATCAAAGACAGCTCATTTCAAAAAAAAAAAAAAAAAAAAGGGCATAAAGTCTTCTATGAAGCCAGGAAACAGAGAGTCGACATCAGCTGTAGGGGTGACACAAAGTGAGAATGGCTTCCAGAGAATGGAGTTTGGGAAGGAATGGTAGATTGTACCTGCCAAATAAATAAGTATAGATCCACAGATGAAACACTAAAAGCAAAGAAGGATGGTGCCAAACGAGCAGGGCAAGGAAGAATTTAAATGAAACTTAAATCCACATTCAATAGAAATGGTACTATACTTTTTTACTGTGGCTTTTCACTGCCACCAGATGTAGTATCACTACATCTGATTAAAGGACTAGTGAAAAATATGGTGGCCAAAAAATGTCTGCAGGTCATTATGGGTTTGTAAAACCATATGCAAGGCTGCATTACAGTTTTTCATAATAACGGAAACCTCATTTGAATTCAACAATTTCGTACATAGGCCCATTCTGGGAAAGGTTCTTTACTAGGTGCAAGGAAACAAAAGGTAATCTAGGGCTGAAGTCATAAGAACACTCCCTTTGCTTCTGAGAGGTCAATGATTAATATGTGATAACTCAAGTATTTACCAAATGACCACCAAGATGACAGGAAAGCCGTAGGCGGTAGGTTTGAGTGAATTAGTCAGTTAACAAGTATTTACTAGATATTTACTATGAAAGGCAAAGGGCTAGCAAGGCTAGGCATATAAGAAAGCCAAAGACTTTATACAAATATATAATTCAGAAACTAATATAGTGGATGTCAGCTATCTCTCAATTTAAAAAGGAAGAAAAAGAAAAAAAGAAGAGAAAAGAAAGCCAAAGACAATGTCTTCCTATCCCTGAGGAATGTAGCATCTAATTGGTTGGAAAGATAAGGGCAAAATATTTGCTAACCCCACAATGGCAGGGCGTAAAAGTTTCAGGAGTTCAAAGGAAGAAGAAAAAAAATAACTATGTGACAGTTTCAGTAAAGAATTTATAATGTGACACAATCTAGTATTGTCTTGGTTCCAAAAACAATCTACCACACCTAATGTCATTCTTCTACTAAATTACCTTATTCTCTACCAACTTTCTGTCTTGGCTTACTAATAGGAACCTAAAATCAAAACACTCCTAAACCAAGACCTAAATATTTACCTCTTCCATTTGTTAAAGGTGATACATAAATAACGTACTTAGTTCAAAATTCAGGAAGAGGCCTATAGAATTTTTACTGCTATCCTAAATACAAATAAAAGTTAATCTCAGATGAAGAATAAAAATCTCTCCGTTGTTAGGGCTCTTTCCATGAGATATTCAGAAATAAGCAAATTGTTCTCAAACACGTCTTTATAATTCCATAAAAGAAAATGACCTGGAAATATTTTTTCCAGATTTAACATAAATATTCTCATTTTCCATAAGTCCAAAATCACCCAGTTACAATCCATAGTAATGACTCAACTTTTTCAGATAAAGTAATCAATCTTTATTAGATAAAATCAGCCAGAAAATTCCATACTAATGATTCAAGTTATTTTGGATTTTGACCTTTAGCGGATGGATTAGAACCATGGTGTTGTGAACTAACCTATATGTATTAGAGTCTTCATAATTATTACTTTTAAAAAATATGAATATATGTAGCTTATAATTCAGTTTCACCTCCAATAAAACTATAATTGTGCATGGTACATTACAAATAAAAATCTAAAAATGAAGCCATATATACAAATACAAATTTGTAAGCAATCACAAATTATTCTGTAAGATCAATGAACATTTCTGCCCATTTAGTCATTCTAAAAGCATTTTTATTAAATGCTCAGTGGAAGCAGATTCAACTCCATTCTAGCAGGTATGTTCTAATGACTTCAAATAGCAGAAACACATGAATGTGGCTGAACACAGGAAAGCACAAAATCCCTCATGAGGCTACTGAACTCCTTAGATTCTTTTTTTTTTTTAAAGATTTTATTTATTTATTTGACAGAGAGAGATCACAAGTAGGCAGAGAGGCAGGCAGAGAGAGAGGAGGAAGCAGGCTCCCTGCTGAGCAGAGAGCCCGATGCGGGACTCGATCCCAGGACTCTGAGATCATGGCCTGAGCCGAAGGCAGCAGCTTAACCCACTGAGCCACCCAGACGCCCCAAGAACTCCTTAGATTCTTAAAACTTCTTCATGCCTGAGCAGAGATGCCTGTAACAGTAGCACTACCAACCAACCAATCCATTTCACTTAGGAGATCATTTCTTACATCCATCAATGTATTCTTCCTTGATAATCAAACATTAAGAAAGATACCTGAAGCTTTGTGGTAACCACTTATAAAAAAACCCGGCTCCTGGTTAAAGTTTTACAACTAAACAATTATCCCTGCTGTATTAACTACCAACATACTTCAAATGCTAACTGATAACCCTAGTACTTTTGCAAATGCTAACTGACAGCCCCAGTTGTCAAATCTTCTGTACTTTTTCTCAATTATTTTAGCTGGGTATATGAATCACTGTTAGAGATGTGTTTAAAAGTCTCAATATGGTCTTAGATTTGTGAATTTTTTCTCCATATTTAAACTTCATATTAGAGGTAAGTAAGGTTAGAATTCTTTATCTCTAGTAATGTGCTTACTTTACAATCTTTTTTGGATAACTATGCCATCTTTCTTTGGTTGATATTTGCCTGTTATATCTTTCTTTTCCTATGTTTTTACTTTGAAATTCTAAATTTTCCACCTTCCTCATATCCTCCCCTTTGAAGTTGCTTTAGTTTTTGTTTCTCTGAAGATCTCTTTAACTTGCCTTTGTGTATGTTATATACTTATACTTTGCATACAATGCTAAAAATATTATTCACTTTAAATAAGATAGCAGTCACTGGTTTCTGCTTCTGTTGTTGCTATTGCTAAGCAAATCACCATTCTAATTGTTGTTAGGTAATCTGTATTTGCACTTTAAGCTATTTTTTTTAATTTAATTTTATTCAGTGTTCCAAGATTCATTGTTTATGCACCACACCCAGTGCTCCATGCAATACTGTCCTCCCCAATACCCACCACCAGGCTGACCCAACCCCCCACGTACCTCCCCTCCAAAACCCTGCTTATTTCTCAGAGTCCACAGTCTCTCTTGCTTCCTCTCCCCCTCTGATTTTCCCCAACTCACTTCTCTCCAACTTAAGCTATTTTTAAAGTCTTTACTGTCATTGGTGATCTTCAGTTCCACTAAGATGTTTCTGGATTTATATTACTTTGGGTTTACCCTGTTTTGTATATATGTACCTCCCAAATCACATCTGTTAAATTCTTAGACATATTTTCAAATACCACCTCTACCTCATTCTTTTATTATCTCAGCTAGAACTCTAATTAGATGTACATTCTAACTCTATCGTTGATGTCCTTTAATCTCTTATGTGTTGTATTTCATTAGCTCTCTCTCTCATATTAGTAATTTCCTCAAATCTATATTTAATTTTATTTTAGAAAGTGAGAGAGTATGTAGGGTGGGGGAGGAGGGTAGAGGAGAGAGAGTCTTAAGCAGACTTGTCACTGAGCACCATGGAGGGCTGGATCTCACAAACCGGAGATCTCCACCTGAGACAAAACCATGAGTCAGACACTTAACCGACTGCAGCACCCAGGTGCCCCTCCTCAAATCTATATTTTACTAATTCACTCATTAAATGTATTCATTCCAGTCTATAGTTTCAATTATTATGCATTTAATTAATAGTAATTGTTGATTCTTGTTTTCTCCATTTTAACTGATTGTTTTAATTAACTTTTATTTTCAATTCATCCAATTATTTCTTTAATTATATTAAACATATGTATTTCTATTCTGTATCTAATTATTCTAATACCTGAAGTCTTTTGGGTCCCTTGTGTTCTTATGTATTTTATGAATTTTTGTTTTAAGCTCAAATTTGTTAGTGGTTTATCTATGTGGATCTCTGAGGCCTGGTTAATTGTATATTCCTCTTATTAGATTTGTATTTCCCAGGCATCTGGAGGAAATGCCCACCTGCAACTACTTTAAATGAAATTCTCATTTTGTGACATTTTGGACAACCAGGTACTTAACTCCAGAGGGTTAATGAAAATGATATTTCTCTTCTATATAAGGAAATAGTACTGTGTTTATAGGCAATAAAATATACTGGTTCTAATTTGGATTTGTAGAACAAATATTTTTGATACTACAATTCTATTTCAAGCTGTATAATTAGTGATTTGAAGTATGTTTCCATCAAAAATTTTATATTAACTCCTGATTATTTACTGAAGAGTTTCACATTATATACTTTAAGCTATTAGAAAAGAATTCCATGCCTTGATATTTATTTAAAATAAAGCTAAGTAATTTTGGAAGATGTGGTGAATACAGTCCACATCTGCCTTTGGCTCAGGTCATGATCCCAGAATCCTTGGATTAAGCACTATGTCCGGCTCCCTGATCAGCAAGGAGCCTCCTTCTCCCTCTCTCTTGGCTTAAGCACTCTCTCTCTCTCTGTCAAATAAATAAATAAAATCTTTAAAAAAAAAAAAAAAAGACTTTAAGACAATGTCTAACCCTATCCTTCTAAATAAGCTATGAAGAATTTGCCATTTTTCTTAATTATTGAAAATCACCTAGTATTGGTAATGTCAAGGGGATACAATGAACGAATAACCTAATAAATATTCTTTATGGACTCCTTAGGAATGATCATTTTGATTTCTAATGGAATTTAAACAAACACATACTCCTACCTTTTTCTCAACTGGAGAAAATTCTAATCTGAAAGAATTTCTTTAGGGGCGCCTGGGTAGCTCAGTTGGTTAAGTGTCTGTCTTTGGCTCAGTCATGATCCCAATGTCCTGGGATCAAGCCCCACATTGGGCTCCCTGCTCAGCAGGAAGTTTGCTTCTCCCTCTCCCACTACTCCTGCTTGTGTTCCCTCTCTCGCTGTGTCTCTCTCTGTCAAGTGAATAAATAAAATCTTTTTTTTTAAAAAAGAATTTCTTGGGGTGCCTGGGTGGCTCAGTGGGTTAAAGCCTCTGCCTTCGGCTCGGGTCATGATCCCAGGGTCCTGGGATCAGGCCCCTCATGGGGCTGTCTGCTCAGCAGGGAGCCATTTCCCCCACCTCTCTCTGCCTGCCTCTCTGCCTACTTGTGATCTCTCTCTCTCTGTCAAATAAATAAATAAACTCTTTTAAAAAAAAAAAGAATTTCTTTAATATTCTAAAATAAAATATAAATTTCCTTAATATCTTGTCATTTTTAAATTAAAAAAATTTTAAAGAAGAAATGATAACTTTGTGAATTAAATATGAACTCTAGATGTTGCAGGATTTATATATATAAGCCATTTTAATGCATCTGAGTGTCTACATACCCATGCAAGCTGCCTCCTCTCAGAATGTGGATTCTTCCTCTTTCTCAGTAATGAAAACACAGCTCAACCTTCTATGGTTGCCAAAAGGAACTATTCTAACATAATCAAATTGAAGTCCCCAAGAAATCTGGAACTCTTCTTTTCCTCTAAAGAAAAGGATTTGGCATCACTAGCTATCAGGGAGATTCAAATTAAAACCACATTAAGATACCACCTTACACCAGTTAGAATGGCCAAAAATAACAAGACAGGAAACAACATGTGTTGGAGGGGATGTGGAGAAAGGGGAACCCTCTTACACTGTTGGTGGGAATGCAAGTTGGTGCAGCCTCTTTGAAGAACAGTGTGGAGATTCCTCAAGAAATTAAAAATAGAAATTCCCTATGACCCTGCCATTGCACTCCTGGGTATTTACCCCAAAGATACAGATGTAGTGAAAGGAAGGGCCATCTGTACCCCAATGTTTATAGCAGCAATGGCCACAGTCGCCAAACTGTGGGAAGAACCAAGATGCCCTTCAACGGACGAATGGATAAGGAAGATGTGGTCCATATACACTATGGAGTATTATGCCTCCATCAGAAAGGATGAATACTCAACTTTTGTAGCAACATGGATGTGACTGGAAGAGATTATGCTGAGTGAAATAAGTCAAGCAGAGAGAGTCAATTATCATATGGTTTCACTTATTTGTGGAGCATAGCAAATAGCATGGAGGACATGGGGAGTTAGAGAGGAGAAGGGAGTTGAGGGAACCTGGAAGGGGAGGTGAACCATGAGAGACTATGGACTCTAAAAAACAATCTGAGGGGTTTGAATTGGCGGGTGTGTGTGAGTTTGGGGTACCAGGTGGTGGGTATTATAGAGGGCACGGATTGCATGGAACACTGGGTGTGGTGAAAAAATAATGAATACTGTTATGCCAAAAATAAATTTAAAAAAATAAATTAAAAAAAAAAAAGAAAGAAAAGGATTTGGTGAGACCCTGGGTGGCTCCGTCGGTTGAGCGGCTGCTTTTGGCTCAGGTCATGATCCCAGTGTCCTGGGATCAAGTCCCACATCAGGCTCCTTACTCGGTAGGGAGTCTGATTCTTCCTCTGCCTCTGTCTGCAGCTCTGCCTGCCTGTGAGTGCACTCTCTCTTGCTCTCTCTTTGACAAATAAATAAAAATAAAATCCTTTAAAAAAAAGAAAAAAGAAAAGGATTTGGGGTTTTTATTATTCTTATTATTGTCATTGTTCATGGTTATTGGCTGTCAGAGATCCTATCAGGCAACCCTAAAGGAACACTAAGGAAAAGGGCATCATGCGTTCATTTCTGTTAGAGCATCACCTTAGGGTTCTTATTTAGCTCAGTCATAACTAAGGCAAATCTTTTATGAACTACCAAAACATTTCCAGGATTTGAGATTTGTAGTGTGTGCAGGTGCTTGTGTGCAAGCACATACAAGGCCATGTGTGCACACACACACATACACACCATACTTTTCCTATGTGAATTCTCCTTTTCATTTTGCCACCACTTTCATAAAATGCTTCATCTAGAGAACCCAAGCCAAAACAGTTAGGCAGTATGTTCACAAAGATCAGGATAAGGCAAGAATTAAGCAGCACATGAATAGGATAAACAACAAACCTCTTGGGCACATTTTATTCCAAAATAATTTTTGGGTCATATTTTCAGTGCTACTGAAAATTGCTGACAGTACAACCAGAACTTAGCTGTTTTAGAAAAACACACCAATATAACATACACCAAAATAAGAGAGTCACTGACCCTCACAGTTCATAATTTTTAATTCCAGCAACAAAATTTCAAGCCAGAAGACACTGAGCATGAGACATACATATACATGCACACACACACACTTACAGTCTAACTTATGCACAGTTTGAGAATAAATTTTTTGTGCAATAAAAACAGATAACAGATAACATATATTATGTATTATGAAAATATTTCTACATCTTCCAAATACTAAAAGAACTGACTGGACCTGTAGTACACCAGAAAATCTCTGGTTTATTGCCAAGCTGCATGCTCAGAAAAGGTAACAGCTGGTAGATGTCACTTCAATTTGTGGATCCAAAGCAGGAAGTAACAGTATCCTTTTTCATACATGTTCAGTATCACAGTTTAGCAGAGGGGGAAGTGAAGTGAATCAAAATCTAGATTACAAAAAAGATGGAACTAAAGAATATGATGGTGGACTTAAGTTTGTATCAGAAAAAAAGGACAAACATATTTTTGAACCAACAAAACTACTGTGGGATGTCTTTCACAGTCATACCCATCAATACTGACAGGTGGAGACTTATAAAGAAAAAGGAAGTAACATGCTGAGTTTTACTTGGATTGAGTCAATACAGATAAACACACTGATTGGACAGCTGGCTGTCCAATAAGGCAGAATGTTTCTGAGAAGAAGTACACATGACTTATTTAGATTTATATTCTGATTAATTTAAGTGGAAAAGAAACAATTTTAGTTCAATTCTATTTATTTACTTAGTTTAAAATTACAAATGTAATATGTACAAACTGCAAAATATCAAGCAGTAAAGAAAGGCATAAAATAAAAAGTAAAAATTGTCCTCTCTCTCAACACTGTATTTCTCATGTATTATTTACTCTGTAACTCACATTGCACATAGTTTTTTTCAGTTTGCTTCTTCCTCCTCAGGAAATATCATAACAATTTTCCATATCCATAAACACAGATAGATATATGATGTTATATATCAAAGCATAACTGCAATGTAATTTACAGATATTTGGATCATTACCATATTTTTTATAATCACAAACAGTGTTGTAATGAATGCTCTGTAAAGGTCCTTAGATATTCTCTGCATGTTGGGGGGGGGGGTGTAATTCCACAGGGGGAAAAAAAAGTAATTCTCTTTATGTTTCCTTACCTGTAGAATTCTTCTTTACTCCTAGCCCCAGCTCTCTCTACCCACAGTACCATTCACACATAAAAATGCACCTGTGTAATTCCAACTAGTCCATACATTCACCAGTAAAAAGTTACTTCTTCTAAGAAGTGTTCTCTGATTATTTCTATTCTTACCCTTCTTTTTGATTCCCATAAGATATTGTATAGACATTTAAAAAATATTACTTATTTTTTAATCACATCAACCAGAGTCCCGTATTCACACCTCACTTTATTTTCTACTGCAGTGGAATATGTAGAGTTTCTACAATCCCTAATAATAAAACGAGATTATATTTATACTCAGAAATTTGCTCAATTTAGTTAACTCAATAAAGTGATTAATTGATCTGAAGACAGATCAGGAAAATTAGTTTGTTTGTTTGTTTGTTTTAAGATTTTATTTATTTATTTAGCAGACAGAGATCACAAGTAGGCAGAGAGGCAGGCAGAGAGAGAGGAAGAAGCAGGCTCCCTGCTGAATGGAGACCCGATGCAGGGCTCAATCCCAGGACCCTGGGATCATAACCTGAGCCGAAAGCAGAGGCTTTAACACACTGAGCCACCCAGGTGCCCCAGTAAATTAGTTTTTGATGGAATTAATAAGTCTTTAAATTGGTCAGTTCAGCCAGATCATTTAGTCTACATAAATACACATGAATACAGCCTGTATCATCCCAGTAATAATATCTATGGCAAACCCTATGGCACTAACACACCAAAGGAGATTGACCATCAGCATTACAAATATTAATTGATATTACTATAGATTATTACTACTCATAGTGTAATTTAAACATAGTAAAGGCACTTATAATACATGACAAGATAAAATAACATGGACCAGATATAGCTTCCAGTCTGAAGCACTAAAAATATTAGACCAAATACATAACACAATGGTTTCCAGACATAGGACATAAAACAGTAAAAAACAGTGATCCCTGAGAGAAGAAAAACAAATTAAATGAGCCCTAGGATAACTGCCTAAAAAGATTTTCCATGTGGCAACAATAGAGAAAGGGAACCAAGATGAATTCAGGCAGTCTTCCTGAGTTGAAAAAATGTAATACAGCAGCTCGCAAGAATGTCAAGGCAGCTATAGTTCATTGGCAGAGCTTTAAAAAAAAAAAAAAAAAAAAAAAAAAAAGCCATGCAAAAGAGCTACAAGATCTACAGAGAGTAACTTCTTATTTTCAGCTGAGTACTAACCAGTACATGCATATGATGGAACTACCTGGAGGAATAATCTCTGCTATTCATGCATGTCTGAGAAAAGGTAATGTTTCAATTAACTGGAACTGAAGAATCTCATGACTTTTAGCACATCAGGTAGAGTACCAAAACATGTTAAAATCACATATTAAAATCATGCTAAAATCAGTGGAAAAAATTAGTCCCAGGAACAAACTCTGCTCTGGTCCTGCCTAACAAAACTCAAAACAAGCCCCAAAAGGGTCAAATTATTTTCAAGTAATTCAATACATTCCAGAACAAAAGTCAAAGATGTTGACAGAATATAAAAATATTCAGCACCAACATGGTAAATTTCACAATATTTCTGATCCAATCAACAATTATAATGCACAAAAAGATACATATGCATGCACATAAAGTACAGCGATAAAAAGGAGAAAAATCAATCAATTGAAAGACTTAGAAATGACACAGATGAGAAAACTAGTAGAAAATGATAGTATTAAGAATCTTTATTATTGAGGTGCCTGGGTGGCTCAGTGGGTTAAAGCCTCTGCCTTCGGCTCAGGTCATGATCCCAGGGTCCTGGGATCGAGCCCCGCGTCAGGCTCTCTGCTCCGCAGGGAGCCTGCTTCCTCCTCTCTGCCTCTCTGCCTACTTGTGATTTCTCTCTGTCGAATAAATAAAAAATCTTTTAAAAAAAAAAAAAGAATCTTTATTATTATGATCCACACGTTGAACAAGTTAGAAGATTGAATATACAGAATTTTAAAAAATCAAATCTCTAGTGCTGAGAAATATACAAGATTAAAATAATACAGTAGGGGCGATTGGGTGGCTCAGTTGGTTATGTGTCCAACTCTTGATTTCAGCTCAGGTCATGATCTCACTGTTGTAAGATCAAACTCCAGGTCAGACTCCACATTCAGCATAGAGTCTGCTTGAGATTCCCTGTCTCTCCCTCTCCCTCTTCCCCTCCTGCTGCTAATAATCTTTCTAAAGAGATAAAATCTAAATAAAATAATAGATGTAATAAATGACTGATTAGATAAAACAGAAAGAAATTGAGTAAACTTGAAAACATAACACAGAAACTAGTCAGAATGAAACAGAGCAAAAAGACTAAAATAAAAAGGAAAATCTACAGAGCATCAGTTAGCTATAGAATGATTTTAAGCATCCTAATATGTATGATTGAATCCCCAAAGAAGTAGGGGTAGGAATGGCAGGAAAACAAATTGGAAAAATAACAAAGGAAGACATTTAAATCTTATGAAAACTATAGACCCACAGAACCAAAAAAACTTAACAAACCATAAGCATAAGCATAATGATGAAAATTCTACCAAAGTAAATTATAATCAAATTACTTAAAAACAGTGATAAAGAGAAAATTAAGAGGAACTGGAGGAAAAAAATACCTTATGTACAGTAACAAAGAATGACAGCAGACTTCTCATTGAAAATAATGCAAGACATAAGACAGTAGGGAAATATCTTTAAAATACTAAAAGAAAGAAAAATTGTCAATCTAGAATTCTATACTCAGTGAAATATGTTTTAAAAACATGGGAAAAATGAAGGTTTCTTCAGATAGACTTTTTTCACAAGTGCTGGAAGAATATACTACCAGCAGAACTGCACTATAAGAAATATTAAAGGGAGTGCTTGGGTGCCTCAGTCAGTAAAGCATCTGACTCCTGATCTTGGCTCAGGTCATGATCTGAGGGTTGTGAGATCCAAGTCCCATGTTAGGCTCAGTGCTAGGCATGAAGCCTGCTTAAGATTCTTCTCTTCCTTTCCCTCTGCCCCTCCTCTAAAAAACAAAAACAAAAACTGTTAAAGAAAGTCCTTCAGGTTGAAAGAAAGTAATGCCAGATGGAAATATGAATGAACATAGAGGAATGAAGAGCAATGGAAATGGTAAATATTTGGGCAAATAGATCAGATGTTTCTCCTGTTTTTGAAATCTCTTTAAAAGATAATTGATTCTTTAAAGCAAAATGTATAACAATGAATTATGAGGTTTATAATATATTTAAAGATAGTATAACAAATAGCGCAGAGGCAAAAGGAGGAAAATGAAAACATGCTGTTTTAAGATTATTGTAATATCCATGAGTTATTATGCTATTACTTGAAAGACAGACTGGAATAAGTTCACTGTACACACTAAAAACCACAAAGAAAACACTATGAAAAGTTATAACTAATAAGCCAACAACAGAAAACAAGACAGTATTTAAACCTAACTATATGAATATTTACATTAAAAGGGGTATAAATATACCACTTAAAAGTCAACAATTGTCAGATTAGATCTTAAAATCAACACCAAATTATATGCTGATGACAAAGAATCTCATTTAAATAAAAAGATACATAAAAGGTAAAAGTAAAAGAATGGCATGATATATACCATGCTAATGCAAATATAAGAAAACTGGGGTGGCTACTCAGACAAAGCAAATTTTGGAAAAAATAACATCAAAAATAAAGAGGGTCTTTTCATAATTTTAAAAAGATCAACTGATCAAGAAAACATAATGATCTTAGACATTACTGCATCTAACAACAAAAATTCAAATACATGAAGCAAAAACTGATAGAATTCCAAGGATAAAAAGAAGGAAAAAAAAAAAAACCTACAATGACAGCCAGTGATTTTAACACCATTCTTTCCATGATTAATAGAAGTAGAGAGAAAAATCAATAAGGATATAGAATAAGACTATTACCAAACTTAACCAACATTTATAGAACATCTACCCAACAAAACAAGAATATACATTTTTTAAAGATTAATTTATTTATTTTAGAGAGAGAGAGAGAGTATAAGCAGGAGGGGGGTGCAAAATGAGGCTTAAGCAGACTCTGCACTGAGCGTGGAGTGCAGTGAAAGGCTTGATCTTACAAACCTGAGATCATGACCAAGCTGCAACCAAGAGTCCAACACTTAACCAACTGCACCACCCAGGCATCCCAGGAATATACATTTTTTAAAGTGCATATAAAACTTTTACCAAGACGGACAATATCTTCGGCCATAAAACCAGTCTCACTAGATTTTAATGGACAGAAGTCACATCAAGTATGTTCTTGTATCACAATGGAATTAGACTAGAAATCGATGACAGAAAGGTATCTAGAAAACTCTCCAAGCACTTGTAAACTAAATCATGTACCTCTACATAACCCATGGGTCAAAGATGAAATTAAAAGAGAAATTAGAACGTATGTTCAACTGAGTAAAATTAAAACACAATGTACTAAATTTTATGAGATGTGGTTAAAGCAGTACATAAAAATATATTTGCAACCCTAAGTAGTTATACTGAAAAAGAATAAAGGTCTCAAATCATTGACCTTACCTTCAAGATTAAGAAACCAAAAAAATACGAGTAAATGAAACAGAGTAAGCCAAAGAAAACAATTAATAAATATCAGAGTGGAAATTAATGAAATAAAACACAGAAAAAAAAAATCAATGAAATAAAATCTGCTTCTTTAAGATCAATACAATTGATAAATCTGTAGCCAGTGATGAGAAAAATCAACAAAACAAACATTAACAAATTAGGACTGAGCAAACAGACATTACTAAAGATTATATGTATACTAAGGATAAAAAGGAAATATTATGAACACCTTCATTCCAGTAAAGTTGACAATGTAGATGAAATGGGAAAATTAATTGAAAAACTCAAACTGCTACAAATTCCTCAAAAACAAACAAACAAACAAATTTGATAGCCCTAGATATATTATAGAAATTTTAAATTTGTAGTTAAAAGCTTCCCCATAAATATATTTTAGATATAAAAGGCAAGGATGTCTGCTCATATAATTTCCATTTAATATTGTACTAGAAGCTCTAGCCATTGTTACAAGATAATACAAGACAAGAACATTAAAAAAAAAAAAAAAAAAACGTAAAAGAGGGGTGCCTGGTGGATCAGGCAGTTGGGTTTCTCCCTTCGGGCTCAGGTCATGATTCCCACTCAGCAGGGAGTCTGCTTCTCCCTCTGCCCTTCCACCACTGCTTGTGTGCTCACCCACACTCTCTCTCCCTTTCTCTCAAATAAATAAACAAAATCTTTAAAAAATACATAGTAAAAGAAAAGACATCTATATAGGAAAGAAAAAAATAAAGATAGCATAACCTACTATGTAGGAAATCTCACATATTATACAAAAAAGCTACTATAACTAATAAATAACTTTAGCAAGGTTACAGGATGAAAGAGCAATATTTTAAATTATATTTCTACATACTAGCAACAAACAGTTGAAATTGAATTAAAAAACCATTACCATTACCCCAGTATCAGAAATATGTAATATTTAGGGATAAATTTGACCCAAAAAAATGTGTAAAATCTATACACTAAAATTTTTGAAACAATGCTGAGAGAACATAGGCTGGAAAACCAGATATTATAAAGATATCAGTTCTTCCCAAATTGATGTACAAATTTAAAGCTACCACGATCGATAAGCTGATTACATACATACTAAAAATGTCGTGCTGTATGCTGTGCATCGGACATAGTACTCCTCTCTTAGCCTGGCCTGCTAAACAAAATACTACAGATCAGGTGGCTTAAACAATGGACTTTTATTTCTCACAGTTCTGGAGGAGGGAAGTGCAAGATCAAAGTACCAAATAATTTGTTCTTGATGAGAGCCCTCTTTCTGGCTTACAGACAGCTGCCTCCTAACTGTATCCTCAAACAGTGGAGAGAAAAAGCTAGGTGTCTCTTCTTCTTTTTTTTTTAAGATTTTATTTTTATTTATTTGACAGACAAAGATCACAAGTAGGCAGAGAGGCAGGCAGAGAGAGAGGAGGAAGCAGGCTCCCTGGCTGAGCAGAGAGCCTGATGCGGGGCCCGATCCCAGGACCCCGGGATCATGACCTGAGCTGAAAGCAGAGGCTTTAACCCACTGAGCCACCCAGGCGCCCCTAGGTGTCTCTTCTTCTTAAAAGGACCTTAATCCCAACCTGGGACCTCCACCCTCATGATCTCATTGATATCTGATGAACTCCAAAGCCCCCACCTCCTAATACCATTACACTGTGGTTAGGGCCTCAGCACATGAATTTTGAAGGGACACAAACATCCAATTCAAAACAACTCCCCTCATATATAGACAGTAATAATAAAGCTAAGGTATAAATATTAAACTAACCAATTATTCTCATGTCAAAGTTACAGCAGGAATTGAGAAAAGGAATTACTTCTTTGCTGGTAGGAGAGAGAAGTGGACAAAGAGATGGGAAAGCAAGGCTTTGCACAGATGAGTATTAATGACCGGGTATGTTAAAGCTTGCAGCCAGGAGGGGAAAGAAATTCAAGGCAGAGAAAAAAGGTAAGAAAATATGAAAAGGAAGAAAGAAGGAACTATACTCAGAAATACAGGATATATCCAATTTTCTGGGCTTTGGCATGGCTAAGGAGAAAAGGTGAAAAAAAAGCCTATGAAATTAAACTGAGTTAGATCATCAACTTTGCATACTGACTCCTAACATTCAATTTAGTTTGCCTTTCCTCCATTCCTTCCTGAAATTCACAGACTGCATACATTAGACGTGGTTTCAACATCCATGTTAACGTGCTCATTCACAAGTTTCCTAACCTTGTGCACTGAATGTGTTTCACAGGTATTCTATCTCAGACCATATCTTTTATTTAATCAGCTCTCATAACAAGATTTCAAACCAGAAGCTACTCCATGCTATAGCAATAACCTCTGCCTTCTACCTCTCCACTTTCTCTGACATAAAAAATTTGTTCTTTGAAAAATAAACCCATATCCGATTCTCAACCCAGTGTTATTTCACGTACAATGAATTTGGATTCAACCTGTCAGTGAGACTTCTTTAGTAGCCTAGAAATCCATGGATACCATAAGATTAGTCTGGATAGCAGAGGTCTAAGGTTAGCCACAGAAGTGCCTCAGACCCAGAGCAGTTCATGGGTCTGGAGGCAGACACAAATCCACACATGGGTCACAGCAAGAAGTGCACATCCAAACCACCATCAAAATAAGAAACCCAAGCTGGGACTCTATCAGGATCTAGGGAGTAGAGCTAAAAGATTGCAGAGCTGGGGAGGATAAAAGTTGAGAAGGAACAGTACAAATAGGCAAGAGGTAAAGCTATCGAGGTTAAAAAAAAAAAAAAAAAAAAATCTGTATTCCCTGCAGCCTGGTATGGGGAAGTAGGGTGATAACATTTACTATACTTAGGACAAAACTAGAGCTCCACCTCAAATACCTTACATTTTTACAGAGCTTCAGAGGGCATTCACAACACTATATATTCTTATTTTTTGCCTACAACTTTGAGAAGCTAGTAAGGCTAGAAATTGAAGCTTAGAGATATGAATGCCACCAGTTATTCATTAAGCAAATGTTGGTGGTAGTGATTAAGTCTAAGATCAGTAATTACAGATTCCCTTTCCACTTAATTTTTAGAATAATCTAGGTACTAAAAAGTAAATATCACCTAAAATAATTTGAAGATTCCATTTCTAACTTTCAGAACTACATAATTTTAATAAGTCCTTGACCTAAATTCCATCAACCTCTTTGAATAAATGCATTTTAAGTGTATTATAATCATTAGCTGTGTTAGTAAACCACTACTATGTTATGACTTTGCACATTAGCTGAACCTATCTACATCACAAAATTAGGGTATGTCCCAAATAATGTCCTATCACACACTGGTTCATAATCTTCTATCTTTTATTAAGTAGTTTACATTAAGTTGTCTAAAATTTGTTGAGGATAAACTGTAAGCACAAAGATACAATAATGCAAAATTCCATTGTCATAGTTTCTGAGTATGCCAGGAAAAATGAGTAATGTCAGAAAATGAGCTCCCTTGGGGTTCAACAGATACATTTACTTTAAAAAAACCAGAACAGTTGATATTGAACATCTCAAAGAATATCTGAAATCCATTAAAAGGAAAAATTAGCTTATCTGTGTCAGAATAAATACCAAATGAGAATGACTGATATACTATATATCAAATCTTCCCAAATGCTTGGCAAAGCACTATGCTGATGTTCTATGCTGCTATGTCTTTCAAGGTAAAATACAGTTGGGTATAATGTAAATATTTTGGGAAAAGAGATAGCAACCTAAGTAAGCTAAAGGAGAAAAACTTAAATATTGAAGCAGAAAAGGTCTTAAAGATCATTTTTGTCTAATTCCTTCACTGATCAATGAGAAAATTGCAACCTAGCAATTAAGGGATCATCTAGGACAAAGTTGTCCAAAAGAAGTATAATGCAAGCCACAAATGTTAGCCACACAGGGATTGCAAATTTTCTAGTGGTCACATTAAGTTAAAAAAAAAAAAAAAAGTAGTTGAAAGTAATTTAGTATTTTATTTAATCCAGTATATCTAAAATACTATCAATTCAACATATAATCAATGTAACAAATTATTTTTTTAAAGATTTTATTTATTTATTTGACAGACGGAGATCACAAGTAGGCAGAGAAGCTGGCAGAGAGAGAGGAGGAAGCAGGCTCCCTGCCGAGCAGAGAGCCCAGTGTGGGGCTCAATCCCAGGACCCCAGGATCACGATCCGAGCTAAAGGCAGAGGCTTTAACCCAATGAGCCACCCAGGCACCCCCAATGTAACAAATTATTAATGAGAGTTTATATTCTCCTTTCACTTAAGTATTTGTTATCTTATATGTAATTTACAGTTTCAGTATTTTTTATTAGTCATATTTTAATACTCAACAACCACATGTGGCTAGATATAAAACCATCAAATATTACAACACAGATGAAATGAAAGCTCTGAAATTCTGATTCCCGGCACAATATAAACTCAAAATATTCCCCAGGTTGAGTTTATTCTAAATAGCCTAAAATGTTCGTAATGAAAACATGTTGTACTCAAAAGTTTTCTGTAATATATAATGAATAATTGTTAAAAATCTAAGAATAAGTCCTCCAATAGAGACATTCCCTTTAAGAAATAATCAAAGGAACATACTATCTATATTACCTATATCAATAGATAAAAGAAAAACCATTAAGGTTTTACCCCATTTTATACCACTAAGGTGGCAAAAATCCAGTTATTATTAATATTAAAAATACATTTATTTTATAATTTTTTTCAAAAGCAGATATGAAATTTTACTGAGCATTAAACTTTTACAGATTTTTTCAGCCTTTTGTCTGACAATAATGTTTGCCTATTTTTTTTTTTAAGATTTTTTTTTTATTTATTTATTTTTCAGAGGGAGAGCGAGAGCGAGCACAGGCAGAGAGAGTGGAAGGCAGAGTCAGAGAGAGAAGCAGACTCTCCGTGGAGCAAGGAGCCCGATGTGGGACTCGATCCCAGGACGCTGGGATCATGACCTGAGCCGAAGGCAGCTGCTTAACCAACTGAGCCACCCAGGCGTCCCTAATATTTGCCTATTTTAACAACAAATACATACTACTCTTCACTTGAACCATTATTAAAGTACAGGTAAAAAATGACTACTCTTGGGACACCTGGGTGTCAGTCAGTGAAGCATTCAATTCCTGATCTCAGGTTAAGATCTCAGGGTTAGGAGATAGAGCCCCACACCAGGCTCCATATTCAACACAGAATCTGCTTGAGATTCTGTCTCATCCTATCCATTTGCCCCTCCCCCCATTCACGCTCTCTCTCTCTCTCTCTCTGTCAAATAAATAAATAAAAGAAAATGGCCACTCTTGTGAGATGTGTTTGCATATAGAATGATATTTTACCTTACTCTGCTGTTTTTAATTTTAAGAAATATTTCTCTCTGTAAAAGCCAACATAGTTTCCAAATTTAAATTTTACTCATAAACCCTAAAATAGCTTAATCCTTGATTGAACAGAGAATTAGCAGAATTTGAAATATATCATTATTTTTCACTTACCAAAATATACAATCTTTCCAAGATTTGCAATCTAATTTGCTAATAACACTTCAATATAACTTTAAAAAGTTAAATCTCTAAATTACAGCATAGAAATAAGATTTATCAATAATAAGGGATCACACATTTTAAAAATGTTAATGTACTCAAATCATAGATATGTTGTTGAGGTGGCTGCCTCATCATTACCATCATCACCATCATCACTACCACCATCTTTATTACTACCATAAACTTCATAAACTGTCAAGACTACAGTTCAAAGAAATCATCTTATGCTATTTTTTCTCAGAAATGAGTTTAAATATTGTTGTTGTGAAAGAATTTTTTATGTCTAATGATCAAGCCATTTTTATAACATATGACAAAATGAATACATATCTTGCTCTAATATTTAACTAAAGGCAAAAAATAAAATACTTCTCATAACTAGAAATGTATTATATAATTATTTTTAAATCATTTAAAAATGTTCCTGATCTTAATTTATATACTTTGATATTGGGATTTAATTATCATGTATTACAAGGTAAAATCCAACTTTAGCACACTAACTGGTATTTCAGTGGCTTCTAGTACTAAAAACTCTCTAAAAGGAATCAACTTCTGATCTACCTAAATGAGTTAGAATAATCTGAAATCATATAAGAGTTTAGAAAATATTCCAATTGTATCTATTCATATATGCAAGCCACATTATATCATACCTTAAGAATAAAAAGCAAAATACAAAAAAGGAGGGAGAGAGAGAGAGAAGAAAGGAAAAGAAAGAGGAAGAGATGGGGGAGGGGGGAACAAAGGGAAGAAGGAAGAAAAGTAAAGTATTTGTACAATTTTAAAATATGTAACAATTCACTAAACATACCAAGTCCAATTGAAAGTATCTAAGTTTCTATTTGGGACTTCATTAGAAAGTCTAATTTGGTTTTGTGTGGTATTGATGAAATATGAAAATGTTCCCTATGGAAGGAGAATGACAATTTTTTTTTAAAAAAAGTCAAAAATAGGGGTGCCTGGGTGGCTCAGTGGGTTAAAGCCTCTGCCTTCGACTCAGGTCGTGATCCCAGTATCCTGGGATTGAGCCCCACATCGGGCTCTCCCCTTAGCAGGGAGCCTAATTCATCCTCTCTCTCTCTGCCTGCCTCTGCCTAATTGTGATCTCTGTCTGTCAAATAAATAAACAAAATCATGAAATAAATAATTTTAAAAATCAAACGTATTATGGAGGTTTATTTACTGAGGAAAAAAAGAAAAGTCACATTCCTAAGGCAGATAATTTCTTTAAGTTTCAAAAGAATGTTTTCATTTGAAAACTACAGATTGCAATCAGATTTTAATATAGATATTTCCATTTATCTTTTTTCAAAACTGATTTCACTGCCAAAAGTTTTCATAACTTTAGTGCCAAAGTAGTTACTTAAAAAGCTCTTTATTCACCATACTTTAGATTACATAAAGAAGTAATTTTCTTTCCAGATTCTACGTTAGTCCCATTGTAATTCTGTAAAACAATAGCCTTTACAGATAAGAAAAAAAACCTTTTCTTGTCTTCCTCATCATGAAATAGGTACTGAATGTCTACTGTGCAATCAATGGATTTCCAAATTCATCATTAAAGAATAGATATTTTAATGAGGTTTAAACATGTGCTGAGTTTATCTAACAATGTTTTATATAGGAACATAGAAAAATAAATTTAGGATGAGCTTAAAGATAAGCTATTTAAATTTTAATTATGTGCCCTTTATTATTTGGAAATATTTCCTACATATTTATTCAATTATTTTAATGTGGAGTATAGTTAATTTAGGGAAATAACCATGACTATACCATCATCATTATGAATGACATTCAGTACAAGAAAGGGTCCCAAAACTATAGCTTTCTTTGGAAATCATGTAATAGTCCTGTACCTTTGAACAATGTTTCCCACATCCTTCTGTAAGTTTTAGAACTCTAAAAGTCTATCCAGTTTTAGACTCTAAAACCTGAAACTATTTCATAAATGAGAAAACTCCACATGCCACTTAAATCAGCTCCATAAAAAGAAAAATCATGATATCAAATGTTTCATTTTATGTGCATTTTCCAATTTTAATTCACCTCTACTATTAAATGACTTTAACTACTTACTATGAAATTCCAAATGACCAAGAACAACATGTAAAATTAATCTACAAAGTAATTATTAAAAAGAAATTTAAAATCGGATGAAAGTAACATCAGAGATAAGGCAGAGTAGGATGCTCCCGATATTAATCTGTCTACAGAAACAAATACTGAAGTGTCAAGAGCTGTCAGAATAAACTTTTTCAGGATTCTTAAGTCTAGTGAAACATTGGCAGCACCCAGAAGGCTGAATGAAAAAGTAGTAAAGTTCCTGATAAATTTTCTCAAATTTGGCATATCACATAGCAGCTATCATCCTCCAATCCCATCCTCATGGCAAGAAGCCATGGGAAGGTCAGATAGTATTCTTGGTGCAACTTACCTGTGTCAGGAAATAAAGACATTGTCCAACAAAAACTAGGGTTGTGTATTTTGATCTGTCAATTCACTGAGTCACTGGCACAGAGGCCAGCCATTGTTTCAAACTTATAGGGCTAAAGAAGCTTCCTAGGCAGCATCTGTCAAAAAATTTTAGAGACACAGAATACTTTTCTCTTTTCTTTTTGTATCCAGGCTTTCAAGGAATTCTCTGTAATATCCGTAGCTGAACAGGGAACTGTAATGACTACACATGACAATGAATACATGCTAGGCTGGGGGAGTGGAACAGAAAAATTCACTAAGCAAATGGATTACTGCAGACTTCAAGTAACTACAAAAATCCAAAGTGACGGGAAAGAATCTGATTTCTACAGTTACCACATTACAATATTCTAAATGTCCAGTTCTCCACAAAAAACTACAAAGCATGCAAAGCAAAAGGAAAGTATGGTCCACTTACCAGAGAAAAAGAAGCCAAGAGGAACAATTCTTAAGGTAGTCCAGTTATTGGACTTAACTATACAAAACACTAAATTACTGTCTTAAGCTTAGGAAACTGAAGGAAA
This sequence comes from Mustela lutreola, assembly GCF_030435805.1. NCBI lineage: Eukaryota > Metazoa > Chordata > Mammalia > Carnivora > Mustelidae > Mustela > Mustela lutreola. Next base: position 39,452,567 of record NC_081298.1, on the reverse strand, counting down.
TCAGGAAGAACAAAAGGAAATCAGGAGAATAATGTATGAACAAGTAGGGAACATAAATAAAGATAGAAATTATAAAAAGAAATGAAACAGAAATTATGGAGCAGAAAAAATATGGTAACTCAAATCAGAATTTTTCTAGAAGGTTCAGTGGTTATAACAGGCAAAAGACAAACCAGTAAACTTGAAGGTAGAATAACTGAAATTACCCAATCTGAGGAGTAGAAAGGAAAAAAGAATTTTTTTTTAAAGATTTTATTTATTTATTTGTCATAGAGAGAGAAGTGAGAGCAAGCACAGGCAGACAGAGTGGCAGGCAGAGGCAGAGGGAGAAGCAGGCTCCCCGCCACAGGCTCCCCGCCAAGCAAGGAGCCCGATGTGGGACTCAATCCCAGGACGCTGGGATCATGACCTGAGCCGAAGGCAGCCGCTTAACCAACTGAGCCACCCAGGCATCCCAAAATAATTTTGTTTTTAATCAAAGAAAGACAAAGCATTGAAAGAACACCACACCATCAACCATATCGACATATGCATCATGAATGTCCCACAAGGAAGAAAGAAGGAAAAAAAAAAGAGACAGAAAAAATATTTTAAAAATAGTCAAACCTCTTTATTCATGGACTCTGTATTTGCAAATTCACCTGCTCACTAGTATTTATTTGTAACCCCAACAGCCATACTCACCAGCATTTTCACAGTCATTTGTGTGCATTCGGCAAAAAATTTCAGTTGTCTGATAAGCACATTCCCAACTGAGGTCAAAAAAGCTCTACTTGCTTGTTTAAGCTCTCATATTCAATATCCTTTTCAGTCTACTTAATTACACTTAAAAAAATTTTTTTTTGTGCTCTTTGGTAGTGATTTAACTGTTTAAATAGTATTGAAGTGCAGGCTAGTGTTCCTAAGGCCAAAAAGTGATGGGTCTTTCAGAGAAAATTGATGTTTAGGCATCAGCCATATAGTCTGTTGGCTGTGAGTTCAATGTTAATGAATCAATAATATGGTACATCCAAATAAAGGAAGAGGACATTTGCCAATCTCTTTGTTAGCCCATTCCAGAAAGTATTAAATAACATTTAGAGTATATGATGAAGCTATGAAAAGATAGAAGAGCAGCTAAGTTTGTGGACTCATGAGAGGGCAACCAATAACAAAAACTATTGTAGAAGGCATTGTTCTGATGCTAAAAGCTAAATAAATTATAGTAATGTTAACCCAAGGTCCAGATAATATTAAACTCTGTTGGCTGTTTTATTATCAAAAGAAAATAAGTATATATTTGTAGAAATAAATATTAAATAGGTGTCTTTAAAGAGATGTACCCACACACACATAAACAGGAGATACATAAACAAAACAAAGTTATGTAGTGATTGGTTGACAAAAATTTGTGACCAGAGGCTCCCAGAAACCCAGCCCTCTTTTTCTACTAGAAGCAATGGCTCAATATTCTCTAATTCAGTATTTGCAGGGACTTTATTAAAATAACTACTGTGAGTAAGGAAAATCAAATGTAATGAGACTGAATCACTATTCAAAAACCTCCAAACAAAGAAAAATTCAGAACCAGATGGTTTTTCACTGGTAAATTCTATCAACATTTAAAGAATTAGCACCAATTCTCTCAAGTTCTTTCAAAAAAACAGAAGTGAAGATTTCATAACACATTCTGTGAGGCTAGGCTTCATGCTACTACAAAAGCCTTTAAAAGTTAAACAAAGAATTACTATATGACATAGGAATTCCATCCTAGATATATACCCAGAAAAAATGAAAATGTGTATGCACATAGAAATTTGTACACAAATATTTATAGCAGCCTTATTTATAATAGCCAAAAGTAGAAATGACATAACTGCCCATCAACAAATGAATAAATATATAAATTGTGATGTATATAAATATTATTTGGACATAAAGAGAAGTGAGGTACTGATCTATGCACAATTTGAATGAACCTTGAAAAGTTTATACTAAGTGAAAGAAGAAAGATACAAAAGGTCACACATTGTATGATTCATTTATATGAAATATCCAGAATAGGTAAATCCATATAAACAAAAGGCAGATTAATGGTAACTTTACCATTAATGGAAAACAGAGAAGAGAGGGGATGAATACTTAAATAGAGATGGGGTGTTTTTCTGGAGATGATGGAAAGATTTTGAAACTAGAGGTGGTGGTCAAACAACACTAAAATTGAACTAAATGCCACTGAATTGTGCAGTATAAAATGGGTCATATGTTATATGAATTTCATCTCAATTAAAAGAAAGGGAGAGAAAAAAATGACAATAAAACTAATTCGTGGTTTCCTGAGAAGGTACTATCAGTTACTTCTCCAAAAGTAGACTGCTGTTCTATTTACTGCTCTACTGCTTCTCAACATCTTTTTTTTTTTTTTTTTTTTTTTTTAAGATTTTATTTATTTGACAGACAGGGATAACAAGTAGGTAGAGAGGCAGGCAGAGAGAGAGGAGGAAGCAGGCTTCCTGCTGAGCAGAGAACACGATGTGGGGCTCGATGCCAGGACCTTGGGGTTATGACCTGAGCAGAAGGCAGAGGCTTTAATCCACTGAGCTACCCAGGTACCCCAGCTTCTCAACATCTTAAATATAAAAGACACAGGCCCAATGGTGGCCTAATCTTAGAATCTTAGCACATTTCTAGCCTCCTACTTTCATACTCAGGGAAGCTGTTAATCTAATCCAAATGCCATTTGATAACTTACCTAATAAACTAAAAGTTCCTCAAAGTACACTGTTTTTTGATAACATAGATTTGCCTCTACTTGTTTCAAGTTACTGGCTTGTCATAATGACAGGAAGGGGGTGTGGGGGTGGCGGGCAGTAGGGATCCAGACCTAAGAAAAAAACATTCAGTGGCACTTCATGTATACACAGGCTACTTTTCTAGCAATTTAACTCTGTAGAACCCAGCCAACAAACCAAAAGATGGCCAAAAACAGTCCCTCTACAATGCCTATATTTACTGAAACCTGTACAACTAGCCCACATTCATAAAGGAATTACCCAGGTCTTCCCTCATTCATAGATTGTGTACTCTTGCTGAAGCTATATAGTTCTATGAGCCACAATATTTGTTTCACAATGTTATGTTAACCAGGAATAACAAATTATAAGGGGCTGCTAAAGAATGGCAGTTTTAGACTTCAAGGGAAGAGAGCAGAGTAGGCAAATCCTGAGATCACCTTGTCCCATGGAAATACTTAGATAATACCCACATCAGTATTACTAACCCAGAAAATTATCCAAAGACTGGCAGGACAGGCTCTCCACAGTTAATCATAGAAAAGAGTTCACATTGAAAATGGTAAGAAAGGTGAAAACACAGTCAGGAAACAAACTAACATGCAAAACTAACCCTAGAAGGACTAACCATAGAAGAGAAGGACACCACAAGTATGAAGAAAGGAGAGAAGAGACCCCAGATAAAGCACCCCATATGTAGACGATCTGTACTGGGAAAAAAAATCCCCATAACACTTAGTTTTGAAAACCAGCCAGGCTTAACTTCATGAGTTTTTACAATCAGTGAGGCTTAACACCAGAAACTTTAAAAAACAACAGGCTTGGCTCTGGAAGAGCCAGAGGGCAACAGGAAACAGTCCCACCCTTAAAGAGACAGCATAACCAACAGCCTCAAGGAAATACAGCACAGAAGCAGCAGTCTGAAAGTGCCTAGTATATTTGGGAAAGGTATTTATGTATTAATATCAGAATGTGTGCAGGAGGGGCAGCCATCTTTAGGAGACTTTCCCAAAGATAAGAGCTGGCACAATTTCTCTCCCCCACCTCCTGCCAAGATACCCAGACAACTGTTGGAACCAGCATGAACACTTACCATCTAGTTGTTAACACCTCATGCCCTGCCCCCATATTCTCCTGTTAACCTCTCCATTCAACCTGCCCTTGGCAGGAGTCCATTTGAAGCTACCACAAGCATCTCATTGTGCAAGCAGCTCCAACAGCAGCCAGCAACACTCCAAAATCACTCTTGCCCTACAGAGAGGGAAAGATAACCACATACACCAGTTCCACAGCAGCCTCAGCAGTGGGCTGGGGGCAGATATGTGTTCTGACTGTTGGTCCAGCCCACCAACAAAAACTTCAGAGGATAAAGACACAGTCACTGCAACCCCAACAGACAGGCAAAGAGCAGACATCTGGTCTGACAGCAGCCCCAAACCACCCCCCGCCACCATCAAAAGCCTCTCAGGAGACAATGCAGGGATAGCACCCAGCAGTTCAGTGCTGTAGTAATCAAAACAGTATGGTACTGTCATAAAAACAGACACACATATCAATGGAACAAAATAGAAAACCTAGAAATAAATCCATGGTTATATGCTCAATTACTATCCAACAAAGGAGGCAAGAATATATAATGTGAAATGGAAAAAGACAGTCTCTTCAACAACTGGTTCTGGGAAAACTGGACACCTATATTCAAAAAAATGAAACCAAATCACTTTCTTACACCATACACAAAAATAATCTCAAAGTGGATTAAAGACCTAAATGTGAGACCTGAAACCATACAATTTCTAGCATAAATAGTTATGTCTTTGACATCAGCCATAGAAACATTTTTCTAGATACATCTCCTTTAGCAAGGAAAACAAAAGTAAAATTAAACTATTGGGACTATACCAAAATAAGAAGCTTTGGCACAATGAAGAAAACCATCAACAAAACAAAAATACAACTCACCAAATGGGAGAAGATATCTGCAAAAGATATATCTAATAAGGGGTTAATATCCAAAATACATAAACAGTTATCAACTCAACACCCAAAAAACCCCCAAATAATCCAATTTAAAAAAGGGCAGAAGACATGAACAGGCATTTCTCCAAAGAAGACATGCAGAGAGCCAACAGATACATGAAAAGATGTTCAATATCACTTATCATCAGGGAAGGGCAAATCAAAACCACAATGAGATATTCACCTTACACCTTTCAGAATGGCTAAAATAAAAAACAGAAGAAACAACAAATGTTGGCAAGGATGTGGAGAAGGAGGAGCCATTGTGCACTCATGATGGTAATGCAAACTAGCATAGCTACTGTGGAAAACAGTATGGAGGTTCCTCAAAAAATTAAAAATAGAATTGTCATATGATCCAGCTATTCCGCACTGGGTATTTACCCAAAGAATATGAAAACACTAATTCAAAAAGATATATGCATCCACATATTTATTGCAGCACTATTTGTAATAGCCAAGTTATGGAAGCAGCCCATACAATGGAATATTACTCAGCCACAGAAAAGAATACAATACACTATTTGCAACAATATGGATAAAGCTAGAGGGTATAATGCTAAACGAAATAAGTCAACCAGAGAAAGACAAATACCATATGACTTCAGTTATGTGGATTTTAAAAAACAAAGAAAGAAATAAAGAGAAAAACAAACAGACCCATAAATACAGAGAACTGTTGCTTGCCAGAGGGGAGATTGGTGGGGAATGGGTGAAATAGGTAAAGGGGATTAAAAGCACAGTTATCATGATGAGCACTGAGTAATGACTCAAATTGCTGAATCATTATATCGTACAACTGAAAATAATGTAACATTGTATGTTAATTGTAGTTGAATTAAAAATAAATAAATATTAAAAAAAAAAAAAGAATGACAGTTTTATATAAAGGACAGTGGCTGACCAACTATATAAAAAGCAGATGTGAAGACTCAGGCAGAATAACAATCTAGAACTACCTGATAAACAGCAAACAGCCCTTATGAAATAATCAACTTATAGTAAATGAGCTTCATGTTATCCAAAGTCACCAACAAATGGTTCCTCTTTTGTTGTGGTATATTAAACAAAGTAGTGTGACATATACTTTTATAAGATCTCCATCAAATATACTTAAAATCAAAAGTATCTGACATTTAAGGAAGATAGCAACTGTCATCAGGAAAAAATCTACTTTGTTGCAATATCCTAGTGAATAACCTGAAGGGGATTTAGAAGTTGATCATATTAATCAATCAATAGTCGTCAATATCATCTAGTGAGAAAAAAAAAAAAAACTTAACCTCATTAAAGGGCAACTGTAGGGGCGCCTGGGTGGCTCAGTGGGTTAAAGCCTCTGCTTTTGGTTCAGTTCATAATCCCGGGGTCCTGGGATCAAGCCCCACATCACATTGGGCTCTCTGCTCAGCAGGGAGCCTGCTTCCTCCTCTCTCCGCCTGTGTCTCTCTCCTTCTTGTGATCTCTGTCTGTCAAATAAAATCTTAAAAAAAGAAAAAAAAAAGGCAACTGTAGTTTAACAGAAAGAGTACTAGGCTAATGGATACCACTAACACATCTTGTCTCTGCCTCTTCTTTCTAGCTCTGTTACTGTGTAAGAAATTGACTATTCTTTTTTATTTTTTTAAAGATTTTATTTATTTATGAGAGAGACAGTGAGAGAGAGCATGAGCAGGGTAGGGGTCAGGGGAGGCAAAGGAACAAGCAGACTCCCTACTGAGCAGGGACCCCCCACCCCCAGTGTGGGGCTTGATCCCAGGATCCTGGGATTATGACCTGAGATGAAGGCAGATGCTTAACTGACTGAGCCACCCAGGCTCCCCTTGACCATTCTGTCTTGGTTTCCTCTGTTAAACAGATATAATAATATCTTCTTCACTGGAAGTTCACTTTATAGAGTGGCTAACAAACTTAGAGCCTTCACGATTCCAAAACATAGTGTTAGAAGGTGATAAAAATGGTTTCAAAGAAAGATTATGATAAATGATGAAGCCATAAACAAAAGACAAAGCTAAGAATCACTAAAATTGTCATCACTTCTCAAGGCTTGTCTTCTCAAGTCCCTCTTGGCAGAAGAATCTTGAAAACCATACATTTGAATTGGAGTGGCAATTTACTGCTATATTTTCCTCAGCAGATTGTATCTGTTGTCAGAGTCATTCTCCCAAAAGCATAAATTTGATCCAATCATGGGGCTTCCTGGTTTATCTTCAACTCTTTTTTTGCTCCATACTGTCTTGGTGATCTCATCCAGAGCCATACCCCCATGCCATATCTATCTCTGGCCTTGGCCTCTCTTCTGTAATTAAAACAAAGGAGACTAAGAGCCACCAGAGAAAAGCAAGAAAAATCTGGAAGAATGAGTATGGCAGAATTCAATGGAGATAAAGCTATCATTGCCACAGTAGTGTTTTAGGAAACTATGAATTCTACAAGATAGATTTCATAGCATGCTACTATATATATACATCATGGCTTTAGGTAAACACAGACAGATGAGAATCTCATTCTTTAAGCTAATGCTTTCTAGGACTATGTCCTTGAGTAAGTCATTCTGTTTGCCTTCATGTTCTCAGTTAGCAAATGGAGATACAAATAATATGTACCTTAGGGTTATGGTGAAAACTAAATAATATATTGAATATAATGTGTTTAGCAAAGGATCTATTATTTGCCCAACAAAAATAAGCTGTTCTAGCTCTGTGCCAACAAGCCCTAATAAATGTGCATAAAGTGAAAGTAAATACCTTGTTCTTTAATTTTAATAATATGCAGGTAACACAATTATTACTGCAAAATCCACATACCTTTACAAGTCTTTTGGTATATGCACTGTGTATCTAAGCATGAATATGTTTTGTTTTTTTAATCATTTGAAAATAGATAAAGGGCAGATTTTCAAGCTGACTGCTGAAAGGAAACATCCCATTGCTTTGCATTTCAATAACCTAATTTGCCAAAAATAATTTTAAAAGAGCATATATGCTCCAGGTAAGAAGTCAACATGGAAAAAGAAACACACACTTAAAAATTGGCTCTGCCAGTAAGAGGCCACCCACTGCCCTTGATTGTTTTGTAAGTCCATTAAAATCAGTAAAGGAAACAGATACTAAAAACTTTAAAGTTCTTTTATGTTTACTTTCTTCAAGTAAAAATGCTATCTTTGACATGTAGACTTTAAAGGGATACATTACTAAGGATTAAACTGATCCATTAAAGGAACAGGATAGCCTTATGTTGATACTTATTTTAAAATTGTGAAATGATGAAAGTAATTTCTGTGGCCCATTTTAAACTATGGATCACAACAGAGTTAATGGAAGTTAATGTAAACAGCAATGAAATAATAAAACTGTAATTTGATAAAGGTATATCCATCTATATTTCAATAAAAATTTATATAACACATATAGCTAAAAATGATAGATGTATCATTTTACTGCTAAAACTTTACTTAAATGATTATCTACATTTCCATCTCAAAAAAAATACTTTAGAATACACTTCTCTTTGCTCAAAAGAACTTTTTCTTCACTGATTACTAAGATGAGATGTCATACTGTTAGCTGAGAACATTTACAATGAAAAGTTTTCATTGCAACTTGTCACCAATTTGATGCCTTCTAAAATTCCTCAATATGAGTTTTAACAATCCCTGATTTCTTTTTGACACCTTTGAACAGAGCAGAGGAGTGGGATTACATAAAGCACTCTTTCGTGTTTCTTCCTTCCTCTTACCTGCATTCCCAATTTATAATTATTGTGAAAACTAATTTCTTGGCTAGGAAAGAACTCCTAAGGATTTCAAAAGACCACTCCTAAAAAGTTCTTAGTATTCGAAAGCACATCTGAAAATGGAATGAAATTATCATTCCATTTAGCAAAAATTATCACAGTTGTAACAAGAGCTACAATGAACCAAATTTCACAAGAACTACAGGTTTGTGAAATAAACATTATACACTGGGCTCAGCTTCATGAATGTAAAATCCTTCAGACTGTACTCCAATGCATTTGCCTTGCTTCGTGCAGACTTTGTCCACTTGCTCTGACTCCATTTACACTTGACAGATGGTTATATCACTCACAACATTTCCCATTTAGCTCCATATTTAAAAATCAACTGCAGCAGAATGTAGGCTGGCAATGGACTCTTCTCCGATAAATATCCACAACAGGGGATATCAAAAACTTTCCTTCTTTCAGAGGGAAACAAAACATTTGTATTTATATTAATACAACTTTAGTTCACTTTCTTTTCTTGCACCAATTACAGCTGGTATCAATTATAAACTGTTAAAAGCCTTGATCTCCCATACAGTTGTCTCAAAAACACTCTTTTTTCAATTTTAGTCAAGTGAAAGAAAGCTCTAGACTAATAATTTCAAATGATAATCAGTTCTTCTTTGTTCCTGACAATCAAAAATTCTTTTCCCAATGGTTTTCTTCTCTAATAAAATGTCACTGACTTAAAATCTCAGATTTTTATAAATTTGAATCCTGGAAGTATCAATTAGACTATACTCATCAGTTTTAAATAATGTGAGAATCACAGTGAACTTTTTTTATTTACCAAAGTATTCTGGCATTTTAAACCTTCTCTTCATTCAAGACTAGATTTTCAAGAAGCATTAGCAATAAAGCATTTAAATCACCAAAATTTAAGAAACAAATAGCTAATATGAATAAAATCTGAAAAGTACAAGAGATTTGAATCTATATTTCTAAAGACTGGCAATGTTAAATTATAAAAGATTTAATGGAAATATGTCATTACATTTCTCTATTAAATACACACATAAGAAATAAAGAAGGAGCTGGAGGCCATAATTTTGGATAACTACTTTAATAGATAAAAGCTGAACTTAATGAAAAGTTGGTTTTTATTTCTAATAATAGTCCCCTTTTTTCTCTTTTCAGTCAACTTAATTGAAGGATCCATCTCTATAGTTGATACATAAAATTTTTGAAGTGTTTAGAAAAGACAAAGTCACCACAATTTCTCCAACCAATAATAATTTCCTAATTACAAGTTGTAATATTTGATGAACTATTATATTTAAATGAACTATGACAATAAATCAGGAAAACTGATTTTCATAGCCCATCTTCTGTCATTTTAGAGCTTCTAAATATAGTCTTTCCATGTCTTTGGAAAAAATGATTAGCATGATCAGTCCTTTCATTTTATGATTGGCCAATCTCTTGAGGGTGAACTCAAACACCTAAGGCAAATTAATAGCAAAGACAAAAATCAAAATCCAAACATTTCCAAAGCAAGGATATCACTTTCTTCACAAGTTCTGTGTGTATAAAGGAACAAAAGGCATAGGTTTTGTTCATTAATTTGTGTTTTAAACAAACCTTTATGGAGAGTTTACTATTTCATTGGTACTGTGCTGTTCATGGGGATACAAAAGGGATTAAGTTTCAAGTCCCACCCCTAAAAGACTTCAGTTTGAGGCAGTGAATGTATAAGAGATTGCTTCTATACAATGAGGAAGTATGGGAAATATATATGGATTTCTGTGGTAGCCCCTTCATTGGTATGTACTTTTATTATTAAATATAAAAAGCACTAACATTCTTAATTACAGGTTGAGAGAAAATTTTGTGGGTTCCCTCTTCCCCAACTTTTTTTTATAAATGCATACTCCCAAAGGGTGGATCAAATTCCTGTTTCAAGCATTCCAGAGAGTGTGGTGTCTCTCTTTACAGTGTTTTTTGAGATGATTTTAAGCAGCACACATAGGAACAGTTTTTTTTTTAATTTTAGTAATTGTGTATATATTGGAAACTTACTGATTTTTCTTTTATTACAGATATGCCAATGTTTCTTTTTAAATTTAGGGTTTTTTTTAAAAAAAAACCAACATAACAGAAAAAGGCACTAAATAATAATACAGGATTACTCAGTTATAGCAAAAATTCGGAATTGGTTCAAGACTGAATGAAGTGTGGGACATCCTAAAGCTGCCTGCTGAAAAACAGAGAATATCTGATAAATCTGTGAGTCACTCCGGGACAAGAAGCCATGTTAACCTTCTCAGGATCAATCCCATTATAGTATATGTGGTGCCAGAATAAACAAAACATTATCCTTTTTATCAACATAGTTTAATTTTGAAAAATTAATGGCCATTTTCATCAAAGCCAGAGCTTCAAAAGTTTATTTAGTTCACAGAATTATGTGATTGGGGATATAATATACAGCATGGTGACCATAGTTAACAATACTGTATTGCATATTTGAAAGTTGCTATAAGTCTAGATATTAAAAGTCCTCATCATAAGAAAAAAAATTGCAACTATGTGAGATGATAGGTGTTAACTAAATTTATTATTGTGGCAATCATTTCATAATATATACACTTATTAAATTATCATATAATATTACATGTAATTATATCTCTATAAAACTGGAAAAGTTAATTGGCTAATTTTATATTGTACAATTGAAAAAATTAATAATGTAATATATGATTATGCATTGAATTATACATTTACATGAGTGAATTTTATGGTATGTGAATCACACTTCAATAAAGCTGTTAAAAATTATGTCACCTTGAAAAAAAGCATAACATAAACATCGACTGATAAGACATAAGGTGTAAACACTTGTAGCATGCTACACAATTGAAAAGCACAAATTCTGGAGCCAGTCGTCCTTTAAATTTTGGTTCCACTCCTTCTTGGTTACATTATTCCGGAAAGTTACTTAAACTCTCTATGCCTTGGTTTCTTCTATTCTAAAATAAGAATATAATACCTTGAGGATTAAAAGGGTTAATATTTCTAAAGTGCTTAATTGAGTACTGATCACATATAAAGCATTAGAGCTAGTCATTATTAGCAGTAAAAATGCTTAGAAAGAAACACGTCTGGTGATTTAAGGTAGGGAGGATTTTGAGAGAGAGGTATACTACTTCTAACTCACTGCAGAACAACAATGTGCTTTATGAAAGACGTGAAGTTTCAAGAGCTTTTTGAAAAACATTTGAGATGAAATGGAACAAATATGGAGCTGGAAAATGGCAATAGTGGGAAAACTTTTGCAACTAAAATGCAGATGAACAGAACAGAAGACATTGACCAAATTTGCCTAAAAAGAGAAGAACCAGGGGCGCCTGGGTGGCTCAGTGGGTTAAGCCGCTGCCTTTGGCTCAGGTCATGATCTCAGGGTCCTGAGATCGAGCCCCGCATTGGGCTCTCTGCTCAGCAGGGAGCCTGCTTCCTCCTCTCTCTCTGCCTGCCTCTCTGCCTACTTGTGATCTCTCTCTGTCAAATAAATAAATAAAAATCTTTTAAAAAAGGAAGAAAAAAAAGAGAAGAACTGGCATGGTAAAGGCAATAAAATAGCTAAGGAGAACTAATAAAAACTCTATTAAATCAGAGAATAAGAAGCTTAGATACTACCATCCTAGGTGATTCTGACCATGAATTAGATGGCTGGGGCTTCACAAATCACCAAATAAGCCACAATGAATTTCCTCATGCTCCTACACAAGAATGAGTTGGGATATTTAATTACTGTCAGATATGTACTTAAAAACTACAGCCCTATTTTATTATCTACTTCTGCAGGCCAAAGTCTGTGGACATAGGCTTTCAGATAAAGATTAATCAGAGAGGCTCTTGAGAGTAAAGGAAGCAAGATTAGGCAGAGAGAAAAACTAGGCTATGATATAATTGCAACAGAGGACTCAGCCAATCACACAGGAGCTCTTTATCCTGAACTGAGGCAAGGACTGCTTTTGTAATCCTTGCATTGACCTATCGTTTTATGTGTGGTACAAATACAGTGGGGACTACAGCTCCTATCAGAGGAGGGCAATTGACAGAGAGGGCCTGGGAACCACCACAGCCAGTACTCCTCGCAGGGAGTAGGGAATAAGTGCCCTGCTCTGGGAGGGGGCTTATACAGTGCAAATGCGCACTCACCACACTCCGTGAGTACTATGTATGTATGTATGGTCCCCAGAACAGCAGCAGCAGCAGCTAGTCCTGGAAACTTGTTAGAAATGCAAATTCTCAGGTCCTGTGCCAGAGCTACTGAATGGGAAAATCTGTAAGTGGGATATAGCAATCTGTGTTTCAACAAGCCTTGCAGGTGATTCTGATGCCTGCTAAGTTTGAGAACCAGTGCCACATATACTATGTAAAATATAAAATACACATGAAATTATTTCACTGCAGCAACTGTTGTCATACACCCTGTACTTTGTGAATGCATATCATGGACTGATATTCAGTACTACTGGAAAATAAGAAAATTTAATCACTTAGAGCCCTGACTTTGGGTCAGTTACAGAGCTGTTGGTTTATAGACTTGAAGGTAATTACTAAACTGTAGCAATATTTGATATGGTACTTTATATGTGACATGGATCAATAGAAAATAATAAACAATAAAGCTTTAAAACAATAAACAAAAGCTTTAAAACAATAAAGCTACATACATTGCATTTTTTTAAAAAGTCTATAAACATAAAAGAACATGCTGAGGGCAAAAAAGTGCTGAGTAAAGCAAAATGCTAAAAGGTGGATAATTCTACCTGAATCCAACTTGGTTGGCATTTGACTCTCTCCTTGGGCTTCAAAGATCTCAGGTAAAAATAACAAGATGAGCTCAGGAAGGAGGGAGGGAATGACTTTCAGGCAATTTATCTTTCCTAAAGAAGTGGTTTTTGTAGCCAAGAGGGATATACAGAGTTGGAAAACGCCAAGGAAAAACTCCAAGTCTGCATTAACTCTACGTGATAGCGAGCAGTAAGATAAATGCTAAACAGTGACAGGACAAGGTGATGAAAATATTCTTCTTCATAGATATCATCACTCCAAGTATCCAATGACGCAGGAGCCATGGTGTAATCTGCAACTCATTAGAGCATTCCAGGAAACCTTCTGAGAAAATGATAAATGAAGTATCACATGCCTCACACAAATAGTTTCAAATTTTCATGCTGTTTTCTTTAAGCCTGGAACTAGCAACCTTAGCAATTGGTAGAAAAGCTCTATCTTACATTACTACCTAGTTCTCTATCTTCAAAGTCCTTTCACAGACGTCTATAATCTGACTCTCAGTAGTATTCTTTGAGGTGGCCAATGTGGTAGCCACATTCTGTGTGTAAAGAAATGGGCCTGAAAAGGTTAAGTGACTTGCTCACGGTCCCACTGTAAGCTAACAGTAGAGAGGGCTATTTATTATTCACACTTCCTATTATGCTTTACTGAATGCTCCCTCAGTACCATGCATAGGTTAGAATTTAAGGCCAGTATTTTACAAAATTCTCACAAAACCCTTCAGGTTAAGTATCATTTTTCTCTCTTATAAATGAAAAAACAGACAAGAAGAGGTTAGTTTGCGGAATAGCACACAGCTACTACGTGGCAGAACAAGAGCCCAGGGAAGTTTGACTCTAAAGCATATATTCCTTCCACTATCCTATCCCAACTGGTCTTGGGTGGGCCTGGCATTGTGTGTAAGTGGTTTTACACACACCCAGGATGAGTAAACCCTGCTATAGTGGCAAAACATACAGAATTCTGACCAGAACAGAAGCTAGAGTGCAAATGTGTAAACCAACAAAATAAATACAAAGGCACACGCAGTAGACAAGATATGAGTTACTTTGTAAAAGAAGAGTAAATAAAAGATAATACCCCTAATTCCACATTTTTGATAAATAAATATTAAGAAATTAAGTATTGGTAGGTTTGCCCATGTTAATAATGTATTAGAGACAAGATATCTAAAAGCAAGGCACACATCAGGTTTTAAGAAATAGAATGATACCTCAGATTCTGAAGGCCAGAACTAAATCTGATATTTTATTTGACTTATAATTTTTCTACATTTATATTTAAAAAAAATTTCTTTTTGCATTTCAGGATATTTCCCATGGATATAAATAAACAGTTTTATACAAAACCAATTGTTTTAGTGGCATTGCTTCTTCAAAAGGTAGTTAAATATTGATTTGCCATTCTCCTGGCATAATGACCAAACAGAATACTCCATCAGTTTGTTGAACCAATGTCCCTAAGTGCTGCCAAACAGGTCAGCAATTAATGTCTTTGCTGAGTAGTTGGTTTCCACGATATCTATAAGAAAACGATTTTCTTTGAATTGAAAGCAAAACAGAAGACAACCCCATTCATTCACATGAAAGCTAGCTTGTCATCTGAAACTCACAAACAACTGCACTAGCAGCTCTTCTCAGACACCAAGACTTATTTCCTCCTCCCAGTTGCCAATCTCCATTTCACATAGAAAAGCCCCAACCCCCTCGTTTTTGCTATTAAATTCCATATTAACACCTCCCAGCTGCCAAACCTCCCAGCTTTCTCCTTTGTCTACCTTTATAGTATGAGATCAAGAGCAAATGCTCCTGAAAGCTTAAAATCTTATAGCTGCACAAAATACACATGGGAAACAAAACCTTCCAGAACAGGGCATCTTTTAATGTTTAATTTAACCTAAGCATGTTTCTTAAACACAGTTCTGCCCACTGACTGCAAAATCCCATATTTAGAGATTTTTAAAAGTATTCTACAGTATAATTAACATTTTTAAGTCACAATCTGGTGATTTTTTTATTCACTTAAGTATATTTTAATAATAATTTTAATCTCATCTCACTTAATGTTTTTCCTTCATCTTGTTTGTGATTTTTTTCTTCAAAATTGTTATTTACAAAGTATCTATTAAAAAAATAACATTTGAATTTTTTTTATAAGTAGTGTTCACATCAACAGTTTTGGGGTCTTTTTGCTTTTCTCTTCCATTCTGATTTAAAATGGAGGGAACAATTTCCTTTTGGAAGAACAACAACAAAAAAATAAATATAGAATCCCAAGATCTGTAAATGGAGACTTTGGGGCCATTAAAAAAAGGATTTGGATATAAAACATAGAGAATTTACCTGATCTCTAATGTGAGAGCTTCTGAAACACACTTTCCTAAATAAATATAACTGTTTTAAATGTATACTTCCCAAACTGGAAGAAAAAAATTCCATGAGTCATTCACACATAAAAGTATATACACCTACTCAGAAAATTTTGTGTTTTCTATCCATTTTCATATGGTTAACCACAAAATGAACAGGGAATTGAGGATACCTACTTTTATAAATTGATGATCAATTTGATTGATGACAGGTATATAGGCAGACAGATAAAACACAGATAATGTGCAGAAAAGTACAACCTCAATTATTTACATTTTCTTTTTCAATCTTCACCTGATGATATAAATCTAATAGCCAACTATCACTACCTACTCCACAGCCCTATATCGCAAGTTCTCATAGAAAATGCCTTTCTATTGGATGTCTCTAAAGATCTTATTAGCAAGATTGAAGAATGCCTTTGTCATATCAAATATGCTCAGCTGTTTACCGCATGGTGAAGTAGTGTTAGAACCATTTAAAGATGTGTCTGACATCATTAATCTATTTGACCTCTGACCCACAGATCTAAACTGTAACTATGGTGACCAATGCTTGACCTTACAATGCTGAGAAACTTTAAAGCTCTGCAGTATTTTGGGTCACATTGTTAAGTTAGACAAAGGGGTAAAGAAGTAATGTGACAGTTTCCTGGGAATTAAGGTCAGCAGGTCAATTGTGCTGAGGCTTTTTGTGATAAGGAAACTAGTTAAATTTTTTTGATCTGTTAAAGTTTTTAGAATAGTACTTTGTTAGAGGTTCTGAAACATGCAAAGAACTCAATTCATTAAACTCTAAGGAAGTTGGAAGTAAAGGTACAATTAGCCTTGACCATTAAATAGTATATTATTCCCTATCATTTATAGATGTAATGCAATATACCCCCATTATCACAGTCTATACAATCACAAGTAAATAATTTCATCTGCAAATGCCTACTCTACTCAAAATGATAAAATGATCATTTTTTTAAAACAAAGGGGCATTCTTGTAAATGAATTCAGTAATTTACTCTAATAAATACTAAATAAAAACTGTCCAAATACACATATAATATTATTCTCTAAGGAAAAATTGTAATAAAAACAATAAGCATGTACGAGAATAGAGAGCTGGTAACACAATATAGCTATAGCTACTACTCCTAATATGAGCACCTCCTATATTTAGGTGTGCTCTCATTGCATAATTAAAGCAGAACTTCACATAGAAACTGTGAACCTCTGTTCTCAAGATTTTCTAATTACACCAATAATAAGCTAGCTTAACCTTTTCCACAAAAAGGCATGTTTAAAGGCATTGCTTTATGCATATTTATCCTGAAGCCATGATTATTTCTATGCTAATCATTGGAAGCAAATTATTTAGTGTGTTTACATGTTAATAATATATATTATAACATGTATATATGAGTAGGGATGGAGCTCTGCAGAATAATAGTAAGCAAGGGTATTTTCCAATAAGCAAAACAGATTTAAATGGTCCCTCAACCAACTCAATTTAAAAACACACACACACACACACACACACCCTGCACAAATTCTACATACAATTCACATTTGCCATTATTTTGTAACTAATAAAATATTTTTCTCTAAAGAATCTGGAAGAAGGTATTATAATTCAAATGTATTTCAGTTCATATTTTAAAATGAGAGATATTAAATACACACACATTCTACCAGATATATAATCACCTGGAAAAGAAAGGACACCACATATTTCTTTTGTGTTTTACATTTGGAAGTTTGGAGAGTCTCAAAAAGCAGAACTGCTGAAAGACAAGATACCACTAGCTCCTTTTTTCTCATCTGTCACCTACATATCTGTTCAAAAGAATATACCAGTAATTTTTCTCCCATGTGTCCCTTGGAGCCTTTCGGATTCTTTACAAGGTTTGAAGGAGCCTTCAGAATGGCAAAAGATTTGAACACTTAAAAAGGAAAATTTGAGTGTGGGTCACTATAATTGAATTTTGACAGTATACCCGGGGGTCGGGGGGAGAGAATGCTTCTAAACAAACCACACTGGGACACACAGTTATAAAAACATGGGAGAATCAGGCATGGCCAGTAAAGAATATACAACAAACAGAAACAATGAAATCTTTTGATCACATATTTTTCTGCCTGGCAATGGACTAGATGAAAATAAATCCTAGGTTAAAAACTTTTTAAAGCATCAGTAGATAGTAATGTGAAGAAATATCTCATGGACCAAAAATAGGAATATATTATCAGCACCCTGGAGCTCTAATGTAAGATATAAAGGTGCAAGGGAGACTGGGAGGGCTGGGAGCTAGGACTAACGTTGGGAGGGACTGAACAAGAAAAGCAAACAACTTAGTACAATTCCTTTCTCTAATACATTACATTTTAAAATCTGATCAGTTTGAAACAGGAATGGCTAAAAGTCTGCCACTAAAAAAACACGGGCCCAAGGGCTTTCATATAGACATTTATATAGACACCAACTCTCCAAAGCACATTTCATTTTCATGTTATAGCCAGTTTCTGTTTCTTGCCTCAAAACGTATTAGTCATAATGTATTATTTTTTTTAATATACTCACTACTGGATAATTTACTAATATTTTATTTAGAATATCTGTATTAATGTTCTTAATTAAGAATGACCAGTATTTTCATTTGTCTGTGTGCTAAATTTGGTTTCATTTCAGTTTTTGCTAACTCTGACAAGCTGGCATATATTGAGTTTAGTGATTATTAGTAGAAATAAAATGATCAAACCAGTAAATTAAGAAGAAACATTGGGGGGACGCCTGGGTGGCTCAGTTGGTTAAGCAGCTGCCTTCGGCTCAGGTCATGATCCCAGCGTCCTGGAATCGAGTCCCACATCGGGCTCCTTGCTCCGCAGGGAGCCTGCTTCTGCCTCTGCCTTCCACTCTGCCTTCCACTCTGTCTGCCTGTGCTTGCTCTCGCTCGCTCTCTCTCTCTCTGACAAATAAATAAATAAATAAATCTTAAAAAAAAAAAAAAAAGAAGAAGAAGAAGAAACATTGGGGAGGGGGCCTGGGTGGCTCAGTGGGTTAAGCCTCTGTCTTCAGCTCAGGTCATGATCTCAGGGTCCTGGAATAGAATCCTGCCCCAGGCTCTCTGCTCAGCGGGGAGCCTGCTTCCTCCTTTCTTTCTGCCTGCCTCTCCGCCTACTTGTGATTTCTCTCTCTGTGTGTCAAATAAATAAAAATCTTAAAAAAGAAGAAGAAAAAGAAGAAGAAGAAACATTGGGGAAACAGAAAAACTAGAAAGAAAATGTGGAGTGTTTGTTTACATTATTGAAATCCTAAATGTGAGGGAGGTGAGCCAAGACTCAGATTGGAATCCTACCTCTGAGAGTAGAGGATTCCTCTTGGACTTAACTATTGAGCACATGCCAAACCAGTTCTGGGTGTCCCTGCTTCCATACATCAGGTTTTAAAATAATGCAAAAAGACTCATGCTAATGCACTACATAGTTATCAGAGGTTAGAACCTTCTTGTGGGAAGTTCAGTGGAGGATATTGTGACATAGTTTGGGACCAGGAGGAAGATGACCTTGACTTGGAAATAAAGAGGATTTACTGAGCTTCCAAATTCTAGAATTTGAGAACTATGTACTTGTTCTCTCTTCTACTGTCCTGAATAATCAGTATAAATCCACCCAAGGGGATTAAGGTAGAAAAAAAGAAACATGAAGAACTGCTTCTTCAATTTCTTCTATGGCTATTGATTTAATTAGTTTTCTAAATCTCTTGAATCAAATTTTGTAATTATCTTTTCTTACAAAATAACATATTACATCCAAATTCTCAAATGCATGGGTATAACATTCTCTTATAATTTTCTTAATCATGTTCTTTCTCATCCTTAATTTGTGTTGTTTTTGTTTTTGTTTCAAGATCAGATCTGCTAATGTTTAAGTTTTCTCTGTCTTTTGATCAGCTGCTTGGTTTGACTGTTTCTGCTCTAACTTTTATCTAGTTCTTTCTCTTACTTTCTTTATGATTAAACTGTACTATTTCCTGGTTCATTTTTTCTCCTCTTGCCTGGCAATAGTGTATTTGAGAGCATATGTTTTCTTCTGCTTACTGCTTTGGCTATATAACATGGGTTTTGATATGTAATAATCCATATTTTGCTTAGTCTAAATAGTTTTGATAATCTGAATGAGAAGAATGAGAAGAATTTAACTAGAGGCAGAAAGAAAAAAAGAGTAATGCTAGAAGAGGGAACTGTGTACAAAATGTGTATAGTGGAAGGGAGTCTGGCAAAGGCCTCTTAAAAATATATAATAACAACAGATATGCCATAAAGTTTCTAAAAATTTCTTTATTTGGTTGTTTTACTACTTGACTTGATTTCTGATAGTCTCAATATAGTAACTGCTTAGTAATCAAATACATAAAATAAAGTCAATAATTAGAAAAGAACCTGCATTTTTTCCTTATTCTATTACTAAGAATTAAAAGAAGTATTCAGATAAATGCAGATGAAATATGATCAGAGTTATTATTTTTAAAGTTCATAAAAAGATGGATTAGGCTAAAAATATTCTATATGCAATATAAAGAAGTTATTACAAATTTCTCAAAGTTACAAAATATGAGAGCAGAAGTTATAATTAATCTAAGGCATGAAGGGGAAATATTTCCTATAAGAAATAACTCAATATTTTTATATTTAAATTTTAGTATGCTAAAAAAATAATTAGCAATTCCTTTTTATAATTAGCAATTCCTTCACTGAGTTCAATATGTATATAAATTAATTCAGTACCATTAATAATCTAATAATTGTTTAATTTTTAGGATCTTCATCTATACATTTACACTATAATGTGTTAACATGCTACCACATAGACTGCATTCCTCTACCTAAAATGCAATTGTTTACCTAATAAAACCCAGGAAGATTTGTTGGCAGTTTCTTGGAAAAAAGAAACTGGTTTTTATGTCTCCCTTGAAAGGAAATTAAATTGAAAATCCTGCATTTAAATAACACTGAGGTAGTGACGCCAATGGATTGGGGCTGGGAAATTCAAAGTTAAAATTAAAGCTGGTACTCTGTCCCTAAAACAGGCTATTGTCCTGCCCCTACCCTAGCCTTGCAAATTTAATTAAATCTAAGTTCTAAGCAGTTGATATAAGTGGCTCAGAAAACTCTTTATAGGAATTTCATCCTTTAGGTGGCCTTTTGTTCTTCACTTCCTCTCACTGGGACATAAAACAGTTTATGTACCTTTTCTCTACTCTTTAAAAAAAAAAGTTCAATTAAAAAAAAACAACAACAAAACTTTATCTCAAGAGTTCACTGTCTTCCCAAACCCAATGAAATAAAACTTTGCCTTTAAAGTCCTTCCAGTCTCATAACTTCTACAATCAAGCCTGAATTTTCATCAAAAGGTATCGTTTTGATTATTTATCTTAGTGTTTTTTATATTCCTTAACATCGATATTTTTTTTCAGGTAACTGAAATTAACTGATAATTAAGTTAGACTATATAACATGAGAATTCAATACAACTCATACATTAATACTTTCCCCCAAATCATCCTTAACCACATTAGTCTGTAAAGTATTGATAGCAATCTAATATTAAAGTTTAAAATGACATTTTCAAAATGGCTGAGAAAAGTTAATTTCTATTTATTTCTATTATAGTCTTGAAATTCTGTACTAATTATTTCTCACTGAAAAAATTCAACCAATAAAACAATTGGTTTTAACTTCACAAGAGTATATATTTCATTCTGTTCAAAAATCTTACCATTGTCAACAATTCAAATTGATTTTCAGTAGCCGATTTTTTTTTAAGTTGCACAACAATTACTTCTGAAATGATCTTCACTTTATTTAATCTGAAACTATGTGGCAAAAAAATGGAGTGTATTTCTATTAATAAGTTTTCAATTATATTTCAAATACTTTTTTAATGAGGATGTAGATTTGGTAAGGTACAAAGAAGACCTTGAAATATCTATATTCTAAAACAAATACATGTAGATAATTAAATTAGGGGCAAAAAAGTAAATGGGAAATAGGACTTTATAGGCGTAGGCCTTCACTGTATTCAAAGATCAGTATCTATCATGTAATGTGATAACTAAGGCCCCGAAGGTAACTGTGAGTGACATCAGTGAACATGGTAGAGTAGACAATTCCAAGAGTCCATGTCCCAACAGAAACATCAAGAAATCAAGCATACATCAGAATCAACTTTGTCAGAATTCTGAGAAATGGTCCAAGGTTTATACTAAATAAGTCAGCATTGAATCAAAACAAAGGAAACTTAAAAATGCCAGGAAAGATTTGTAATATTTTTTATTTGCCCTTGCCCCTACTCCATCCTTGTTCCAAGTGATCTTAAAGATGGCTGCTAGCTTCCCTCTTGTGCAACCCTGGTCCTTGGTTCCAGAAGAAATACAGAAGCCCTTATTTTCAAAGAATTAAATTAACCTATTCTAATCTTCCCGGTCATACCTGGGTGAACAACAGATAACATCTGACTTGGTTTTGCCTAACTGGGAATTCACTTAGGGTGGAAAAGTGGCACGGATTCCTAGTCAGATAAACAAACAATCCACAGCTCCCTGGAACAAAAGATTATAATTGAGACATACAATACAGCAACCAAAGATAGGGAGAAAGAAACTGAGGAGAGAGTTTTTGGGGAAATGGGGCATGTAGAACAGTCACGTATACTGGAGAATTAAAAAAAAAAAAAAAAATGCATGTGTCCACAAAAGACCTAATAAGAAACCAGTGCTTTGGGGCACCAGGTGGCTCAGTTGGTTAAGCTTCTGCCTTCAGTTCCAGTCTTGATCTCAGGGTCACCCCTATACTGGGAGTTGGCTTCTCCATCTGTCCCTGGGCTCTCTCTCACTCTCTCTCAAATAAATAAATAAAATCTAAAAAGAAAAAAGAATTAAGAAAGAAAGAAACCAATGCTTTTTACCTTTGACTGCTCTGTGGGCTCAGTGCAAACAAGAAGTTAAGGCTAATCCAGAGATGAGAAATGGCCTGATGTTATTAAAAGAGACACCTAGCAAAAGCCAATTTGCAAAGACCAGAAGAAGACTAGGGGTATCTTTTCCTTTTTTTCTTTCTGTTTGGATGTTTTTATTGTTGTTGTTCTTTCTGTCTTTTTTTTTTTTTCCTGCCTGCTATTCAAGTTAATCTCTTTCAAGATACTAGCTGAACACAAGCTAAAGGAATAGAGAGACCTCAGAGATCACATGTGACAAAGAATACACACTTCACAAAATTAAATCAAAAGTCACAAAAACAATCACAAAACAGGAATGCCTGGGTGGCTCAGGCAGTTAAGTATCTGACTCTTGACTTTGGCCTATGTCATGATCTCAGGGTAATGAGGTAGAACCCCAACTCCTAGAGAGATTCTCGCTCTCCCTCTCCCTCTGTCCCTCCCCCCTTAAAAAAAAAGTCACAAGACAATGAGTTATATATCAAGCAATATAAATAAGCCCAAAGAAAGGGGAATAATCAGATTTCTGGAGTTACCACATTACAATACTAAAATTTCCAGTTTTCAACTGAAAAGCTATAAAACATGCAAGAAAAACAAGAAACTACAGTCCACCAACAGAAGTTAACAGAAATGCTAAAAGGAGCCCTTTAGGCAGAATGGAAGGATACCAGACAGCAACTTGAAACAATATGAAGAAATAGAGAACTCTGGTAAAGTTAACCACACAGGATATTAAAAAGCTATTATTATATTTTTGGTTTGTAAGTCCTCTTTTATTTACAATAGGATTTAAAAGGTGAACACATAGAACAATAACTATGACCTATGTTAGTGTTAATGGGCACACAATGCAAAAAGATGGAGTTTGTGATGACAGTAACAACATAAGGGGGATAGCTGTACAGGTGCAGTTTTTGTATGCTATAAATCCTAAATTGTTATCAATTCAAACTAGGTTGTTATAAGTTTAAGATTTTTAAGTGTAATCCCCATAGAAACCACTAAAAAAGGGTCTTAAAAATATATACAAAAAATGAGAAAAGAATCAAAACAGGAAGCTACAAAAAATGAATTAAGTAGAAAAGAAGGCAATGATAGAGGGCATGAGCAACAAAAGGGCTATCAGACATACTGAAAACAAGTAGCAAAATGGGAAATGAATGCCCTTCCCTATCAGTAGTTACCATAATTAAATATGATTAACTCCCCAAAGTCAGAGTTTGGTAGGATAGATTAAAAGAAAAAATAATAATAATACAAACAGATCCTGTGGTAAGAGATTCCCTTTAGATCCAAAGACCGAAATAAGTTAAAAATGAAAATACTAGAAAGGATATTCCATGCAAGTAGCATCCAAAAGAGAAGATGCTATACTAATATCAGACAAAATAGACTTTAAGCCAAAAATTTAAACAAGCCACAAAGGAGAACAATAGATAACCAGATGATGGATAAAAGATAGATAAATACAAAAAGGGTCACTACATCAAGAAGAAATAATAAACATATATTCACATAACAATAGAGAACAAAAATATACCAAGGAAACACTGACAGAATCAAAAGAATTAAGAATTAATAGTTGGAGATTTCAATATCCTACTTTCAACAATAAATAGAACATCTAGACATAAGGCCAACAAGGGAATAAGAGGCTTTGACTAAGATTATACTCAAACTGGACCTACCAGACATATACAGAACATGCCACCATCAAGAGCAGAATTAATATTCTTCTCAAGTGCACATGTAACACCTCCAAAATATACCATTTTAGGCCCAAAACGTGTCTCAATAATTTATATAGATTGAAACATACAAAGTATCTTTTCTAACCACAATGGGATTAAACTAATAATCAGTGACAAAAGAAAGCCGGAAAATTTACAAATACATAAAGATTAAACAACAACATCTTAACTAACCACTAGGTCAAAAAAGAAATCACAACAGAAACAGAAAATATTCTGAAACAAATGGAAATGAAAATACATCATGATAAAATTTGGAAACAGTGAAAACAGTGCTCAGAGGGAAATTCATACTGAAAATGAATATATTAAAAAAAAGATAAATTTCAGGGATGCCTGGGTGGTTCAGTCAGTTAAGTGTCTTCCTTCAGCTCAGGTCATAATTGCAGAGTCCTGGGATTGAGCCCCATGTGGCGAGGGCGGGGGGGGGGGGGGTCCGTACTCAGCTGGGAGTCTGCTTCTTCCCCTCCTTCTACCTCCCCCAACTGGTGTTCTTTCTCACTCATGCTCTCTCTCTCTCAAATAAAGAAAATTTTTTAAAATGTACATTTCAAATCTATAACTAACTTTGCATCTTAAGGAACTATAAAAACAGTAGTAAACCAAACCCAGAGCTAGCAGAATAAAGGAAATAATAAAGATCACTGCTTAGATAAGTGAAATAGAGAACAGAAAAACAGTCAATGAAACCAAAATTAGTTATTTGAAAACATTAACACAATTATAAACTTTTAGTTTGACTGAGAAAGGAGAAGACTAATAAATGAATAAAATCAGAAAGTGGGGACTTCACTACCAAATCTAGAGAAATAAAAGTAATTACAATAGGATACTATGAACAACTGTGCACCCCAAAAACTGGGTAACCTAGATGAAATGGACAAATTTCTAGAAATACACAAATTACCAAAACTGACTATGAAAAAAAAAATAAAAACAAAATTTCAACAGATCTATAACAAGAGATTGAATCAGTAACAAAAAACCTCCCAACAAAGAAAAGGCCAGGACCATATGGCTTCACTGGTGAATTCCACCAACATTTAAAGAACAATTAACACCAATTCTTAACCTCTTATAAGAAATAGAAGAGGAGTGAAGTGAACTCCTTCTGCAAGGCCAGGATTACTTCAAACCAAAGCCACACAAGGACACTATACAAAATGAAAACTACAGACTAATATAGCTTTTTCATTATAAATGCAAAATATGCTTGATAAAATACTAGCAAACCAAACCAATAATATATTAAGAGGATTATACACCATGACTAAGTAGGATTATCCCAGGAAGGCAAAACTGATTCAATTTAAGGAAATCAATCAATATGATATATCATATTAATAGTACAAAAAGAAAAAAAACCACATGATCATCTCAATTGATATAGAAAAGGCATTTGACAAAATCTAGCATCTTTTTATTTCTTTTCAGCATACCAGAATTTATTGTTTTATGTACCAAATCCAGTGTTCCATGCAATACATACCCTCCATAATACCCACCATCAAGCTCACGCAACCTCCCACCACCTGCCCCTTCAAAACCCTCAGATTGTTTTTCAGAGTCCATAGTCTCTCATGGTTCATCTTCCCCAATTTCTCCCAACTCCCTTCTCCTCTCCATCTCCCCATGTCCTCCATGTTATTTCTTATGCTCCACAAATAAGTGAAACCATAGGATAATTGACTCTCTCTGCTTGACTTACTTCACTTAGCATAATCTCTTCCAGTCCCATCCATGTTGATGGGAGTCTCTTCCAGTTCCATCCATGTTTCTGATGGAGGCATAAAACTCCATAGTATATATGAACCACATCTTCCTTATCCATTAGTCCATTGAAGGGCATCTTGGTTCTTTCCACAGTTTGGTGACCGTGGCCATGTCTGCTATGAACACTGGGGTACAGATGGCCCTTCTTTTCACTACACCTGTAATGCATTTGTATACATCTGTATTTGGTGTAAATACCCAGTAGTGAAATGCCAGGGTCATAGGGAAGCTCTATTTTTAATTTCTTAAGGAATCTCCACCCTGTTTTCCAAAGTGGGTGTACCAACTTACATTCCCACCCACAGTGTAAGAGGGTTCCCCGTTCTCCACATCCTCTCCAACACACATTATTTATTGTCTTGTTAATTTTGGTCATTCTAACTTGTGTAAGGTGGTATCTCAATGTGGTTTTGATTTGAATCTCCCTGATGGCTAGTGATGATGAACATTTTTTCATGTGTCTGTTAGCCATTTGTATGTCTTCATTGAAGAAGTGTCTGTTCATGTCTTCTGTCCATTTTTTGACATGATTATCTGTTTTGTGTGTGTTGAGTTTGAGGAATTCTCTATAGATCATGGATATCAGCTTTTTGTCTGTACTGTCATTTGCAAATATATTCTCCCATTCCATGGATTTCCTCTTTGTTTTGTTGACTGTTTTTGATCTTGATGAAGTCCCAAAAATTCATTTTCACTTTTGTTTCCTTTGCCTTTGGAGACATATCTTGAAAGAAGTTCTAGCACCCTTTCTTGATTTAAAAAAAAAAAAAAAGTAAAAAAACTGAAGATAAAGGGGAACTTCCTCAAAATGATGAAGAACATTTATGAAAAACCTACAGCAGGCATCACCACTGTTATTCAACATTGTACTACAAATTCTAACCAGAGCAACTAGGTCAGAAAAAGAAATAAAAGGCATATGAATTGGAAATAAAGCAGTAAAACTATCTCTATTTGCAGATGACATGATCTTACATATATAGAAAATCCAAAAAAGCCACATAAAAATTTGCTAGAGGTGACAACTGATTTAATCAAATAAAAGAAATATAAAAATCACTGTGTTCATATACACCAGTAATGAACAACCCAAAGAAGATATAAGAAATCAAATCAATTCATAATCACATCCAAAATAATAAAATACCTAGAAATAAATTTAACCAAGGAGTGAAAGATTTATATAACAAAAACTATAAAAATTACTGAGAAAAAATAAAGATTTAAATAAAATAGAAAGATATCCTGTATTAATGGGTTGAAAGTCTTATTATTATTATTATATAGCAATATTACCTAGAATATGTCTGTAAATTCAATGCCTATCAAAATTACCTAGAATATGTCTATAAACTCAATTCCTATCAAAATTCCAATGGCTTTTTTTTTTGCATAATTGGAAAAGCCAATTCTCAAATTCATTTGGAATTATAAAGGGGTCTTAAATAGTTAAAATAGTATTGAAAAAATAAAATAAAATAAAATAAACCAGCAGGACTCACACTTCCTAATTTCATAACACAGTAGTCCAAAGAGTATGGTACTGGCACAGGACAGACTTACAAATCGGT
The DNA here is from genome assembly GCF_030435805.1 of Mustela lutreola. Taxonomy (NCBI): domain Eukaryota; kingdom Metazoa; phylum Chordata; class Mammalia; order Carnivora; family Mustelidae; genus Mustela; species Mustela lutreola. The sequence goes on along the minus strand of NC_081298.1, from coordinate 39,424,744 downwards.
GGGACAGAACTGAGAGTTCAGAATTAAACCCAAACATTTGTGGCTAATTGAGTTTCAACAAGAGTACCAAGACCATCTGATGTGGAAATCTGTTGTATCTTCAACAATGCTACTAGGACAACTGGTTATTCATAAGCAAAAGAATTAATTGGACCAAACCTCACACCATATATAAACTTTAAGTTCAAATGTATAAACTAGATATAAGAACTAAATCTATAAAACTCTTAGAAGACACTAAAGAAGTGAATCTTCATGACTTTGGATTTGGCAATAGATTACTAGCTATGACATCAACAGCACAAGCAATGAAAGAAAAATAAATAGAACTGGACTTCCTCAAAATGAAAAACTTTAGTGCATCAAAGGAGAATATTAAGAGAGTGAAAAGACAACCCACAAAGTGGGGCAAAAGATTTATAAGTCAAAACAACAAACAAAAAGGCAAATAATCCAACCAAAATGGGCAGAAATCTAAGTAAGACATTTCTACAGAGATAGATATAAAACGGCAAAAAAGCACAAGAAAAGATGTTCAACATTAGGAGTCATTAGGGAAATGCAATTCAAAACCACAATAAGATACCATTTCACACACACTAGGGTGGGTATAACCAAAAATGTAAAATAACAAGTATTGACAAAGGTGTAGAGAAACTGGAACCATCATACAATGCTGGTGGGAATGTAAAATGGTACAAACACTGTGGCTCCTGAAAAACTTAAACATAGAATTATGGCAACATAGCAATTCTACTGCTAGGTATATACCTAAAAGAAATGAGAAATTACCCAAAAGTTCACCAACAGATGAATGAGCAAATAAAGTTTGGTGTATATATGCATACACACACACACACACACACACACACACACACACACACACACACAGGAATATTATTCAGCCATACAACACAGAGTGAAGTACTGATATACATTGGTATATGAATCTCAAAAACATGAAAACCGAAAGGAGCCAGACACAAAACATATGATCCCATTTATATAAAATATCCAGACTGGCAAATCCATAGAAACAAACTGCAGGAGTTGGGGGAGGTGAGAGAAATGTGGAATAACTGTTTAATGGGGACGAGTTTCCTTTTGAAGTGATGAAATGTTTTGCAACTAGATGGAGGTGGTGGTGATTGCACAACATTGTGAACATACTACATGCCATTAAATTGTTCATTTTAAAAAGATCAATTTCAGGGGTGAAGGGGGTAAGGAGAGGGTGATTGGGTTATGGACATTGGGGAGGGTATGTGCTATGGTGAGTTCTGTGAAGTGTGTAAGCCTGAAAATTCACAGACCTATAGCCCTGGGGCTAATAATACATTATATGTTAATTAAAAAAAAATAAAAATAAAAGATCAATTTTGTGACAATGCACAGTATGTAGTAAGTTATTATTACTGTGGTATAGATTTCTGCAGATAAAAAGTCATTACTTGGAGCTATGAAAACTCACATACTCCAGAATGGAATCCTAGGATTTCGTCTTATGGAAAGGGATTCTATTGGACATTATGGAAGCTGACACCTGGGCCTACTGGGCACATCATCAATACTAAAGCTATAAACATGACCTTTATTAAGCAGCTAGAAAAGGAAGTGAAATGTGCAGATAAATCAGCAGTGTCAATAAAGGGGATCTAGAAAATAAACTTGTGCTGGGCATACACAAAGAAAATATAAGGTTAAGGTGAACTGTGGACAAAACAAAAGACGACTAAATGTCAGAAAGATGTAGTGGAAAGAAGCATACATTCCTATCTACTGAACCTTTTTCTCCCTTACTCCTCACAGTCACTGGATTAACTATTGGCTCCGTTTTTCGGCATCCTGCTCAGAAAGCCTTCAGTTTCTAAATAGCTGGCTAGTCTTGTCTGAGAACCATACCGGGCAGTTAAAAATTACTCTGTGCCTCCTTTCCACCTAGGGAAACTGAAGTATCTCGTCTTTTGGAAGAATGGGGAAAGTGCTCACAGCTCCAGTTTTAAGGTTTCAGGTTTTTATCCTTAAGCATCAATCAGTTAGGAGGGAATTTTTAATTCACTAAAATTTAATTCCATAAAAAATGTATGCACCATCTACTATGTGTCCAGGTCCATACAAGATTTCAAGGCAAGGGCTGAGACTTGAGAAGGGGCATATACAAAACCTGACAGCCTGTGCCAGTGATAAAAATACAGAGATAATAGAAAAGGGGTCACAGTCTCCATTTCCTTGTATTATCAGAAAACACTGTAAACCCTGACACAGGTCGAGGGCTGCAGTTGAGGGTGTGATTAAGAAGTAGAATCAAAAGTATCTGAAACACTTTATAGGATAGTTTAGGGATAGCAAATATTCCTCCCTCCTGGAAAACAATGATCATAACACCCTATCTCATCAAACCTGGATGTGACCTCAAAACACTTAACCATCCTCAGAGAGCCACCATGAATAGATCAGCCTTGGCACAAGTGTACAAAATAGAGAGTATAAATGAGAGGGATTATTATTACTGAAAATGTGAATTAGATTTCCCAAATGTCCTCAGTACACTACAGCCCCTGCCAATTAAGGATGGCCAAGAATACACATTTCGGATCTCAGTTCAGCAGCATCTGTCCTGTCCAGGAGATATTTTCCTTTTATTGCTCCCCCAAATCAAAGATATATGCTAGAATTAAGTAATAATTGTTAGATTCTGTTAAGTGTGACCATAAATAAGCACCATGCTAAACATTTGGCATACCTGTATTAAATGTAGGGAAAACTACCAAATGCTATTTCCTAAAAGTAGGTATTTCTGAAATGCTTTTCTAAAATAAGTGATGCCTGATCACAGCAACAACTAACAGAAAATGAGAACTTTATAGCTTGCAACCAGATTTGATAACCACAATAATTTATTTGCCCTTTCTAACAACCCCTTGAGGCTTGTGGGGCAGCTGTTAGTAAACCTGAAAGAAATGAAGTGACTTACCCAAATTCTTGTTACAAATAGTGCAAGGTATCAAGCCCTTGCCCAGATTCTGAACACATTAGACTTGACTTCCAGATGTAAAGAAAGTTGAGCAGTTTAATAATTTACTGCCTAACCTCCCTTTCTGAGATCTGCTTTGCCCCTTTGGTTTTTGTATGTGAACTCTCAAAGAATCTCCTGCAAATACTTACTTATAGTCTGATGAGCTAAAAACAAAAGTTTCCAAGCACTATAACTTTATTAAACTCATCTGCAAGACAATCAGGAGCACAGTGGGTAAGAACCTGGGTTCTAGCTAGAGCCAGTCAGTCTGAATACAAAGCCTGACTGATTGCAGTACTGTGTGTCCTTGGGCAAGTTTTTAACCACTTTGCTCTAGGCTGTAAAAGGAGATGATAATGGCATTAACTACCTCAGAGGGTGGTTGAGTAAATCAAATGAATTAATGTAAGTAAAGTACTTAGGAAATGACCTGGAACATAATACATGTTCAATAAATGAAAATTATATTTGAGCCAAAATCTGCTATCTTGTAAACTGTCCCCAGGACTAAATTAATGTACTTGAGAAGTTGCATTAATGCCTTTTAAGTCCCAGTATGACATTCAGTCCACTGTTTACCTGAGTACTTTACTATGTCTTCTATGTATATAACAACACCTGACACTTGAAAGTAAACCAAATTGTTATAAAGTATAATTTCTCTTTGAAACTGATCCTTCACTTCCATGTTTCACTCTTTTTTATGCCTCAAACCTGAAATGGCCTTTGCTTTTTAAAATGAAGAATTTACCCATTTTAGGGGAGGAAATGTATTACAGCTACAAAGATAACTTGAATATTTCAAAGAACTATGCCTGGCATCTTTGAGAATAAGACACATGTAAGTCAGAGAGAAAACACTGTGTGAGATCAGGGCAGATCCAAAGTTTTTTTGGACAAAACGGCCTCTTTGGCCATTTCCCAAAAATCTCAAGAGTGCTGCCTTATTTTCAAGTTCATTTGCATGGATCTTATCAATATCAAATGTACTCACATATTTACTGTGTGCCTTGACAATGAATAGAAATTGCTCTCTGTCCAAGTTCACCAGCAGTAAAAGCCAGCAACAGCTCATCAGTTGTTTGCAACCCCCAGCCCTTAGGATAACACAGTAAGGACTACATTTTATGGATTTATGAGTTATATATAGCAACTGAAGTTTGCTCTGAGGTACCCTACATTTCACCTAGAAATATCTGTGAATAGAGTCTTTTTTTCTTCTTCTTCCATTTTAGAAGTCACGGCTTCTAGACATATCACCAAATTGAGAAAAAAGGAGTGTAACAGATATTCAACTTTGACTTAAATTCTATACAGAAATTCTGTATTGACAGAATATACAATATCTTTATATGCTGGAAAAATTGGTAAACTTTTCATTTAAGGTTTATTATAGCAATAAGTGTTCAACACTGAAAAAAGTAGAAAAAAGCAGAAAATATAGAAAAGTATTAAAAAGAAATTAAAAGTCACCCATAATCATGTTGTAAAAAGTACTGATTGTTTTGATACCAGATTTTGATACACCAGGTTGCTACTGCTGGTGGTTGAGAAAGCCCAGAAATTATGTTATCTAATAGGTCAGTAGACTATGATTGTGGAAAACTGTATTTCTCAACAATGGCTGCAACAGTACCTCCCAGTTTTCATATTCTTCAATGTGACTTTGACACTCCTCCCATGGAAAGGTTGGGGGTGGGTGGCCATCTATGTTCCTTTCTCTTAAATCTGGACAGATTTTTGACTAATTAAAATAATAGTAGGTGACTACTGAGGACAAGTTTTTAAAATGTGATACACTTCTGTTTCTCTCGAGATGCTTACTCTTAGAACTCCACCATCATACCATGAAGAAGCCTGTGCAGTCCAAGAAGCTCACTTAGGGAAGAAGAGAGGGCTAGGGCACACAGCCCTGGCTGAGCTTTTAGGGGAAGTCAGGAGAAATTCTTTGAATGAACCATCTTGAAAGTTGATTCCCACAGCCCTCAGGTGAGCCACTAAGGTGATGCCACATGGACAGAAATGAACTCTTAATTACTGAGATTCATGAACAAAATACACTACTGTTTTTACTTTAGGGCACTGTTAACTACTATAATTAGCTACTTCAACTAATAGTAAGAGCTATAATAACTGAAATACTAAGAATTCATTATGGGGTTAACACTATTAATAAGGGTTTTAAATGTAATATCTCAGTTAAATATAATAAAAACCCCATGGCATAGACAACATTATTACTCTCAATTTATAGTTGGCAATATTCATGCAAGCACACACAGGTTACATAATTCATCCACAAATTAACTCAGCTGGGACAAGTGGCAGAACTGGGCAATGAACCAGAGGTCTGGCTACAAAGTCAAGGACCTCAGCCGCAACACTGGGCAGTCAGAAGAACATTCCACTTAATTAAGATCCAACAGTTGTTCTTGAGGTGCAGCTGAGTCAGTATCCTCTGTCTCAAACCATGCTTTTCCTAATGAGAAAGACACACAGCCAATTGGACTATACTCCCTCCCTAACACTGATCAAAGATTCTATTGTCATAAAAGAATCCTCTCCAACCCCAGTGATCCTAAGGCTGAGATGGAAAATAGCTAAACTTTACCAAGGATTTTTTTAAATAAAATTTTGATGTTGAAAAAAATACATATTTACTGTAAAAAAAAAAAAACCTGTCTCAGATAAATGATAACCACTGTTAATACTTTGATATATAACCTTCTTTTCTATTTTTTCCTATTTCTATTTGTTTTCAATATCACTGAAACACATACACATTTTTATATCCTGATTTTCTCACAATTATATAATCAATTTACTCCTGTGTCATCCATAAAAACCTCTGGAAACATTTTTAAATGGTTGCAAAAGGATCATCTCCATAGAAATCACATAATTCACTTGATGGACAACTTACTGGTAGATTCCATTTTCTTTCCTATTAAAAGTAAATCGGCAATGAACATCATTCTTACAATTTCCTTAAGATAGTTTCCTAGAGGGGCACCTGGCTCAGTCACTTAAGTGTCCAACTCTTGATTTCAGTTCAGGTCATGATCTAAGGGTCCTGGGAACCAACCCAGGGTCAGGCTCTGTACTAAGAAGTGTCTCCCTCTGCCCCAAGCCCTACTGGCTCACTCTCTCTTTCTCCCTCCCTTTCTCTCCCACTCTTTCTCTCCCTCTCTCTCAAATAAATTAAATCTTAAGGGGAAAAAAAAAAAGAGAGAGAGAGAATAGCTTCCTAGAGTAGAAATCAGTTAAAAGTAGACGGATTGGGGCACCTGGGTGGCTCAGTTGGTTAAGCCGCTGCCTTCGGCTCAAGTCATGATCTCAGGATCCGGGATCAAGTCCCACATCGGGCTCTCTGCTCAGCAAGGAGCCTGCTTCCCTCTCTCGCTCTCTGCCTATTTGTGATCTTTCTCTCTCTGTCAAATAAATAAATAAATAAAATCTAAAAAAAAAAAAAAAGTAGATGGATCATTAAGGTCCTTGATATATATTTCCAGAAAGTTACCATGTTACACTCCCTGTCACCTCACTCTGTCCCACATTACTTAACATTTAAAACATTATTCTGTAATGTGATAGGTAATGAATAGTATCTTTTAACTTTTATTTTATTGATTATATGTATAGGGTTTCAAAATGATCTTAAAAGAACATAATAATTGATACAATACATTCTAAAACAATATGCTTACATAGTAGCAGCTACTTTTTATTGAGTACCAACTCTGTTCTTGATATTTAGACACTATATAAACATTTAATCTGTATTACAACACTAAAAAAATAAGTATTCTTTTTCTTCTGAACCCAGTTCAAGAAGCTGAGATTGATTTTGTTTAAGCTGTTATTATTTATTTATTTATTTATTTGAGAGGGAGAGATTGAGTATGAGAGAGCACAGGAGCAGAGGCAGAGAGAGAGAGAGCAGCAGTCCCCCTGCTGAGCGGGGATCCTGCAATGGGCTCAATCCCAGGACCCGTGGACCATGATCTGAATGGAAGGCAGGTCCTTAACTGACTGAGCCACCCATGTGCTCCAAGTAGCTCAGATTTAGATACACTTACTTAATAGGTTAAGCTACAGAGGTCCACATCTATCTGACACCAAAACTTATGTTCTTTCTGTAATTTTACAGTACCCATTGGGCTAATGGAAGATGGCATTAGATGGGTAATAAAAATTACAGAAAATTCTACTTAATTATCTTTACTGTACTTTACTCTACTTTAACTAATACATAGATGTCTATGAGAACAGAACTGTTTTCCAAATCATATTTTTCCAAGGACAATGAAGCAAATGTTCTAATTTTTGACACATGGCTACAAGGTAAGGAAATTTATAAATTAAAAGCTACTGTTCATATATAGCAAGAGTTCACAATTTTGGTTTCAGGACTTCTTCATATTCCTTTTTTTTTTTTTTTTTTAGTTTTTTAATATTTTAATTTTTAAAAATATTTTTATTAACATATAAAGTATTATTTGCCCCAGGGGTACAGGTCTATGAATCGTCAGGCTTATACACTTCACAGCACTCACCATATCACATACCCTCCCCAATGTCCATAACTCAACCACCCTCTCCATTCCCCTGCCCCCAGCAACACTCAGTTTGTTTGTAAGATTAAGAGTCACATGGTTTGTCTCCCTCCCAATCCCATCTTGTTTCATTTTTTTCTTCCCTATCCCCCAAACATCCCATTCTGCCTCTCAAATTCCTCATATCAGGGAGATCATATGACAATTGTCTTTCTCTGATTTACTTATTTTGCTCTTCATAATACCCTTTAGTTCCATCCAAGTCATTGCAAATGGCAAGATTTCATTTCTTTTGATGGCTGCATAGTATTTCTCTCTGTGTGTGTGTGTGTGTGTGTGTATCACTTATTTTTTATTCATTCATCTGTTGATGGACATCAAGGTTCTTTCCATAGTTTGACTATTGTGGACATTGCTGCTATAAATATTTGGGTGCACGTGCCCCTTTGCTTCACTTCATTTGTATCTTCAGGATAAATACCCAGTAGTGCAATTGCTGGGTCATAGGGTAGCTCTATTTTCAACTTTTTGAGGAACCACTGTGCTGTCTTCCAGAGTGGCTGCACCAGCTTGCAGTCCAACCAACACTGTACTAGGGTTCCCTTTCTCCACATCGTCACCATCACCTGTCATTTCCTGACTTGTTAATTTTAACCAGTCTGACTAGTGTGAGGTGGTATCTCACTGTGGTTTTGATTTGTATTTCCCTGATGCCAAGTGATGCTGAGCACTTTTTTATGTGCCTGTTGGCCATCTGGATGTCTTCTTTGCAGGAGTGTCTGTTCATGTCCTCAGCCCATTTCTCAATTGGATTATTTGTTCTTTGGGTGTTGAGTTTGGTAAGTTCTTTATAGGTTCTGGATACTAGCCCTTTATCTGATATGTCATTTGCCAATATCTTCTCCCATTCTGTCAGCTGTCTTTTGGTTTTATTGACTGTTTCCTTTGCAGTGCAAAAGCTTTTGATCTTGATGAAATCCCAATAGTTCATTTTTGCCCTTGCTTCCCTTGACTTTAGTGATGTTCCTAGGAAGAAATTGCTGTGGTTGAGGTCAAAGAGGTTGCTGCCTGTGTTCTCCTCAAGGATTTTGATGGACTCTTGTCTCACATTGAGGTCTTTCATCCATTTTTAGTCTATTTCTGTGTGTGGTGTAAGGAAATGGTCCAATTTCATTTTTCTGCATGTGGCTGTCCAATTCTCCCAACACCATTTGTTGAAGAGATTGTCTTTTTTTCCATTGGACATTCTTTCCTGCTTTGTTGAAGATTAGTTAACCATAGAGTTGAGGGTCCATTTCTGGGCTCTCTATTCTGTTTCATTGTTCAATGTGTAATTTCTGTGCCAGTACTATACTGTCTTGATGATTTGTAATAGAGCTTAAAGTCTGGAATTGTGATGCCACCAACTTTGGCTGTCTTTTCAACATTCCTTTCACTATTCATGATCTTCTCTGGTTCCATATGGATTTTTGGATTATTTGTTCCATTTCTTTGAAAAAAAAATGGATGGTATTTTGATAGGGATTGCATTAAATGTGTAGATAGCTTTGCATAGCATAGACATTTTCACAATATTTGTTCTTCCAATCCAGGAGCATGGAATGCTTTTCCATTTCTTTGGGTCTTCCACAATTTCTTTCATGAGTACTTTATAGTTTTTCTGAGTGCAGATTTGTTGCCTCCTTGGTTATGTATTCCTAGGTATCTTACAGTTTGGGGTGCAATTATAAATGGGATGGACTCCTAATTTTCTCTTTCTTCTGTCTTGTTGGTGGTGTATAGAAATGCAACTGATTTCTGTGCATTGATTTTATATCCTGACACTTTACTGAATTCCTGTATGAGTCCTAGTAGTTTTGGAGGGGAGTCTTTTGGGTTTTCCACATGAAGTATCATATCATCTGCAAAGAGTGAGAGTTTGACTTCTTCTTTGACAATCTGGATACCTTTAACTTCTTTTTGTTGTCTGACTGCTGAGGCTACGACTTCTGTACTATGTTGAAAGCAGTGGTGATAGTGAACATCCCTGCCATGTTCCCAATCTTAGCAGAAAAGCTCTCAGTTTTTCCCAATTGAGAATGATATTCACTGTGGGTTTTTCATAAATGGCTTTGAGGATATTGAAGTATGTACCCTCTATACTGTGAAGAGTTTTGATCAAGAAAGGGGGCTGTACATTGTCAAATGCTTTTTCAGCATCTATTATCATACGGATCTTGTTCTTTCTTTTATTAATGCATTGTATCACATTGATTTGAGGATGTTGAACCAACCTTACAGCCCAGGAATAAATCCCACTTGGCCATGGTGAATAATCCTTTAATGTACTGTTGGATCCTATTAGCTAATATTTTGGTGAGAATTTCTGCATCTGTTTTCATCAAGGATATTGGTCTGTAATTCTCTTTTTTGATGGGGTCTTCATCTGGTTTTGGGATCAAGATCATGCTGGCTTCATAAAATGAGTTTGGTAGTGTTCCTTCCATTTATATTTCTGGGAACAGTTTCAGGAGAATACGTATTAATTCTTCTTTAAATGTTTGGTAGAATTCCCCTGGGAAGCTGTCCGGCCCTGGGCTCTTGTTTTCTGGGAGATTTTTGATGACTGCTTCAATCTCCTTATTGGTTATGGGTCTGTTTCAGGTTTTCTGTTTCTTCCTGGTTCAGTTTTGGTAATTTACATGTCTCTAGGAATGCATCCATTTCTTCCAGATTCTCAAATTTGTTGGCATATACTTGTTCATAATATGTTCTTATAACTGCTTGTATTTCTTTGGTGTTGGTTGTGATCTCTCCTCTTTCATTCATGATTTTATTTGTCTGGGTCCTTTCTCTTTTCTTTCTGATAAGTCTGGCCAGGGATTTATCCATCTTATTAATTCTTTCAAAGAACTAGCTCCTAGTTTCGTTGATTTGTTCTACTATTCTTTTGGTTTTTATTTCATTGATTTCTGCTCTGATCCTTACTACTTCTCTTCTCCTTTTGGTTTAGACTTTCTTGGCTCTTCTTTCTCTAGTTTCTTTAGGTGTAGGGTTAGGGTGTGTACTTGAAATCTTTCTTGTTTCTTGGGAAAAGCTTGTATCACTATATACTTTCCTCTCAGAACTGCCTTTGCTGTGTCCCTAAGATTTTGAATAGTTGTGTTTTCATTCTCATTTCTTTCCATGATTTTTAAAAAATTCTTCTTAAAATTCCTGGTTGACCCTTCATTCTTTATTAGGATGCTCTTTGGCCTCCATCTATTTGAGTTCTTTCCAACTTTCCTCCTGTGGCTGAGTTCTAGCTTCAGAGCATTGTGGTCTGAAAATATTCAGGGAATGATCCCAATCTTTTGGTATTGGTTGAGACCTGATTTGTGATCCAGGATGTGATCTATTCTGAGGAATGTTCCGTGTGCACTAGAGAAAAGTGTGTATTCTGTTGTTTTGGGATGGAATGTTGTAAATATATCTGTGACGTCCATCTGGTCCAGTCTGTCATTTAAAGCTTTTATGTCTTTGTTGATCTTTTGCTTGGATGATCTGTCCATTTCAGTGAGGGTGCTGTTAAAGTCCCCTACAATTATTGTATTACTGTTGATGTTTTTCTTTGATTTTGTTATTAAGTTGGTTTATATAGTTGGCTGCTCCCATATTAGGGGTATAGATATTTAAAATTGTTAGATTGTCTTGTTGGACAGACCCTTTAAGTATGATATGTTGTCCTTCCTCATCTCTTATTATAGTCTTTGGTTTAAAATCCAGTTTATCTGAAATAAGGATCACCACCCCAGCCTTCTTTTGATGTCCATTAGCAAGTTAAATTGTTTTCCACCCCCTCGCTTTAAATCTGGCAATGTCTTTGCATATAAAATGAGTTTCTTGTATCCTGAATATCAATGGGTATTGTTTTTTACCCATTCTGATACTCTGTGTCTTTTGATTTACATTCAGAGTAACTATTGAAAGATATGAATTCAGTGCCATTGTATTGTAGGTAACTGTTACTGTATATTGTCTCTGTTCCTTTCTGATCTACTACTTTTAAGCTCTCTCTTTGCTTAGAGGACCCCTTTCAGTATTTCCTGTAGGGCTGGTTTGGTATTTGCAAATTCTTTTAAATTTTTTTTGTCCTGGTAGCTTTTTATCTCTCCTTCTATTTTCAATGATAGCCTCACTGGATATAGTATTCTTGGCTGCATGATTTTCTCATTTAGTGCTCTGAATATATCATGCCAGTTCTTTCTGGCCTGCCAGGTCTTTGTGGATAAGTCTGCTGCCAATCTAATATTTCGACCATGGTATGTTACACACTACTTGTCCCAAGCTCCTTTCAGGATTTTCTCTTTGTCACTAATACTTGTAAGTCTTACTATTAGATGATGGGGTGTGGACCTATTTTTATGATTTTGAGGGGGCTTCTCTGTGCCTCCTGGATTTTGATGCTTGTTCCCTTTGCCAAATTAAAGAAATTCTTTTTAATTTAAAGAAATTCTTTACTATAATTTGCTCCAATATACTACCTTCTGCCCCTCTCTCTCTTTCTTCTTTTTCTAGAATCACAATTATTCTAATATTGTTTCATCTTATGGTATCACTTATCTCTTGAATTCTCCCTCGTGGTCCAGTCATTGTTTGTCTCTCTTTTGCTCAGCTTCTTTATTCTCTGTCATGTGGTCTTCTATATCACTAATTCTCTTTTCTGCCTCGTTTATCCTAGCAGTAAGAGCCTCCATTTTTTATTGCACCTCATTAATAGCTTTTTTGTTTCAGCTTGGTTAGATTTAGTTCTTTTATTTCTCCAGAAGGCGCTTCTACATCTCCAGACAGGGTTTCTCTAATATCTTCCATGCTTTTTTTTTTTTTTTTTTCCCACTTAGCACCTTGAAAATCATCATTCTGAGCTCTGTATCTGACATATTACCAATGTCCATATTGATTAGGTCCCTAGCCATCAGTACTGCCTGTTCTTTTTTTTTTTTTTTTTTTTTTTTTTTTTTTGTGGTGAGTTTTTCTGCCTTGTCATTTTATCCAGGTAGGAATATATGAACAAGAGAATAAAATATTAAAAGGGTGGAAAAGACCCCAGAAAAATGTACACTAACCAAATCAGAGTAGACCCCAAACTGGGGGGAGAAGGGGGTAAAAAGAAATTAAATACACACACACACACACACACATATATGTATGTATGTGTATGTGTGTGTGTGTGTGTGTATACACACTAGACTGGTGAATAGAACAGAGCCACCCACTTGATTTTGAGTATATTTTACTCTATAAGAAGAAACCACCTCCCAAAGTTTTAAGCAAAGAAAAACATATATATATATATATGAATAGGGGAAACACGATGAAGGGATGGAATATGACTGTAAAGTTGAAAATTTTTTAAAAAATTCTAAAAAAGGAATTGATATGTTGGTTGGAAAAAAAAAAAAAAGAAGAAGAAGAAGAAAAAGGGTGGGGATACAGAATGTGCTCAGGTTGGAGACTAGAACAAAGCCCTGTGCTAGATTTAGCATATATTTTGATCTATTAAAATAAATTGTATCCTAAAGTTTTTTTTTTTTAAGATTTTATTTATTTATCAGAGAGAGAGTGAGCACAGGCAGACAGAATGGCAGGCAGAGGCAGAGGGAGAAGCAGGCTCCCCGCTGAGCAAGGAGCCCGATGTGGGACTCGATCCCAGGACGCTGGGATCATGACCTGAGCCGAAGGCAGCTGCTTAACCAACTGAGCCACCCAGGCGTCCCAATCCTAAAGTTTTTTAGGGAAAAAAAAAAACCATATGTATATAAAAAATAAGGTTAAATACAATGAAGGATAAAATAAATGATAAAATGATAAAATGATAAAAAATAAAATGACTATAATAATGAAGGTTTAAAAGATTTTTTTTGTAAGGTATTGTTAAGATAAACTAGTTAAAAAATGTTAAAAGAGGAAAGAGGAAAAATTTTTAAAAAATTAGAATAAGAAAAAATAAAATTAAAAAAAATCCAATTTAACTTTGCAAGACTAAAGGGAGAAAGACTTTCTCATGGGGAGAAAGCCATGAATTCCATGCATTGTTTTCCCTTAGCTCTAGAGTTCCACAGTTCTCACTGATTGGTGAACTTGGTCTTGGCTGGATGTTCTTGCTGATCTTCTGCAGTAGGGGTCTGTTGCAGTGATTCTCAAATGTCTTTGCCCAGGGTGGAATTGTACTACCCTTGCCAGAAGCCAGGCTAAAAAATCTGCTCAGGTTCACTCTCAGGAGTTTTTGTTCCTTAACGCTTTCCGCTTTCTGTAAAGCTCTGGAGGATGGGAATGATAAAGGTGGCCTTCCAATCCCCAGCCCAGAGTTGCTGAGAGCTCAAGGCGCCACTCCTCAGTACACCCTCAGAGAAAAGGGGTCAGCCACTCCCATCTCCCTGGTCTCTGGTCGCACTCTGAGCTCACCCAGTCTGTGAACGAGCATTTCTGCCTCTGGCACACGGCCCTATCTGGTGTCTATAAATCCAGCAGATTCCTGCCACGCTGCTCCTCCAAAGGAGGAAGGTGAGTCTCCCTGGATCTGCCATTTGTGTGGTCCCTGCTCAAAGAGCAGTGGTCCAACTGTGCCATGGATCACGGTTTAAGGTAACCCTGATGTGAGAGCCCACTACTGGGCTCTGTCTCTGTAGGTGGCTTCCCTCCTCCGATACCTGGCAGCTCTGCCTCACTCAGACACCTCATATCTTTCTGTGACACCACAGGACCTCAGACCACACTGTCCCCAAGAAGGCTCACCCTTTCTTAACCTCCAGAGTGATGTCCCTAAGTGGAGCAGACTTCTAAAAGTTCTGATTTTGTGCTCCATTGTTCTACAGCTTGCTGGGAGCCAGCCCCTTCCCCTGAAGTCTATCTTCCCGTGGTTTTGGATTCACTTCGCACATCCTAGCTTTCAGAAAGTGGTCGATTTTCTGTTCCTAGAATTGCTGCTCTTCTTCTCTTTGATCTCCTGTTGAGTTTGCAGGTGTTCAGAATGGTTTGGTAACTATTTAGCTGAACTCCTGTGACCTGATGTCATTTCAGTCTGCTACCCCTCCACCATCTTGCCTCTCTCTCCTCAAAAGACATTTCAGGACTCCTTTATATTCTTAAAAATTAATGAGTTCTCCAAAGGGCTTTTATTTATGTAAGTTATATTTCTCAATGTTTAATATGTTAGAAATTAAAACAAAACTTTAGGGGCACCTGGGTGGTCGTGGGTTAAAGCCTCTGCCTTCGGCTCAGGTCATGATCCCAGGTCCTGGAATCAAGCCCCACATTGGGCTCTCTGCTCAGCAGGGAGGCTGCATCCCCCCCCCCCTGCCTCTCTGTCTGCCTCTCTGCCTACTTGTCATATCTGTCTATCAAATAAATAAATAAAAACTTTAAAAAAACCCTTTAATTTACATATTCATTTAAAAATAACAATAGTACAGGGCAGCTGGGCGGCTCAGTCAGTTAAGCATCTGCCTTCAGCTCAGGTTGTGGTCCCAGGGACCTAGGATAAAGTTCTGCCTGGGCTCACTGCTTAGCAAGGAGTCTGCTTCTTCCTCAATCCCTCCCCTACCCGCTTGTGATCTCTCTCTCTCTCAATAAATAAAATCTTTTAAAAATAAAAATAAAATATAAAATAAAATAATAGTAATCCAATACGCATCTACATAAAAAAAGTGTATTTTGTGGGGGAGGGACTATTTCTCAAACAAGGAAAAGATATATTCAAAAGACACCATTATTTTACATCTCAGCAAGCCACTTGAATGCCTGGCATAAAAGACAAACTGGGTTTCTAGTTTTGCTTTGGCATTTTCAATTTGCTGTGATATCACAGGTCATGTAGTCTCTGTGAGACTCTACATGTATAACGAATAAGAGTGAAAAAGACATATAGCATCTTAATATCACCATAAACATGGTTTTAATCTTACAGATCCTACGGAAGGGTCCCCATCACTTTAGAAACTGCTAGTATATACTATATAAAAGGTTGATATTCACGTAAAATTCAGTAAGATAAAGACTACTTTAAAATAGTATCTGTAAGACTGTGCTACAAAAAATAATTTTCTGAATGTGATACAAAATGTACAAATTTTTAAGTTATGAAAACTTTTTTTTTTAATTAAAATAGAAATAGGGGTGCCTGGGTGGCTCAGTGGGTTAAAGCCTCTGCCTTCGGCTCAGGTCATGATCCCAGGGACCTGGGATCGAGCCCCGCATTGGGCTCTCTGCTCAGTGGGGAGCCTGCTTCCTCCTCTCTCTCTCTGCCTGCCTCTCCACCTACTTGTGATCTCTCTCTGTCAAATGAATAAATAAAATCTTAAAAAAAAAAAACCCAAAAAAGAAATAAAAAGATAAGCCATTCATTGGCAGAAGACACTTCCAAGACAACCTTATAATTGTTATAAGGAACATATTTTTAAAACCGCTATAAATCAATAAGAAAAATACAAATTAGTCATGAGAATATAAGACAAAGAACATAAATCAGGCATTTCACAGAAGGGAAAACCCAAACGGCCAGTAAACGTCTGGAAGGGTGTACAACCCACTGAGGACAAAAATGCCAAAGAATACAACAAAGAACACCATTTTATGCTCATTAGATTGGCAAAAACAAACAGAAGCCCTGACAATTAAGGATTCACATACTACTTATGGGAATGCAACAAGCACTTTAGAAATATAGTAGACACTGCTAATTGCCTACATACCATCCACTTTCCTTCTTCCTTCCTAACAGCATATTTTATTCGGGTATCTTCCTCTCGATAACATTCTTTGAAGGAAACTGGTCCTCTCCCTCTGCCAATCATCATGGTCTAATCTAGCTTTGTAAGTAAATAATCAATTTAGGCATTAACATGTGATTCAGTGTTAACCAATGAGATATGAGAAAAAGCCAAGTGGGGTAAGTTTCCAGGAGAAGTTTCCCTACCCTTCAAAAGAAACAGAGAGGGGGACTCAAATAAATAATCTCCAACATGAAAGAGAGTAAGTTAAAACTGACACCAAAGAAATACAAAGGATCATAAGAGACTACTATAAACAATTAAGTGTCAACAAATTGGTCAACCTGAAGAAATGGATAAATTCCTGGAAACGACCTTTGAAAACAGACTCTTAAAAGAGAAAATTTGAATAGACCAATTACTAGCAAGGATATTGAATCAGTAATTAAAACTTCCCTGGAACAGGAATCTAGAACCAGACAGCGTCAATGGTGAATTCTACCAAATGTTCAAAAAGGATTTAATACTTACCCTTCTCAAACTCTTCCAAAAAAACAAAGAGAGGAAACATATCCAAACTGATGTTTAAAAGCTAACATTATCTTATTACCAAAACCAGACGAGGACACACACACACACACACAGGCCAATATCCCTGATCATCACAATGTTAGACTAGATGTGAATCTGGATACAAACCAGAAGCCTCTGAAAGCTGCCCCATATTCCTAACAGATATACTGGTGATTTGACTGTGACATGTGACCTCACACAAGTATCCCTCTTTAATGGTCATGGCTTAGTTGAGCCATTCTAGCCTTCTCAGCAAGTATAAGCTCTCAGCCTCCTAAAGCAGATGATTTCCTGGCCATGTAGAGAAGACCTTTCCTCAGTCAAGGGAGTACAATCCTGGATGCAGAGTAATGACTTGGGAGTCTCATGGACTCTCCTGTAAACTTAGAACTAGAGCTTTGGGAAAGCCTCAACTTAGTTGGAAATAAACTAATTTAAATAAAACAAAGAGGATGCTAGTGAGTTGGATCAAGTACATTAAAAACTGCAAACCATCTGAGCCTGAATAGCATCTGTTTCTCTTAGAACCAGAGAGACCCCCTTAATACCAAAGTCAGAGTGCCCAAAACAAGCTTCAGGACTGGCACCTGCTATGCAATTAGTAGATATCAGCTGGTATTAGATGGAGATGGTAATCCTGGTTTGTTAGTCAAAAAGATAGGATATAAGTATGATTTAAAAATTCCTTATAAACATTTTAATGTTTAGTCAAGAAAACAGGATATAGATATGATATATAAAAATTCCTTATAATTACCTAACACTTATAATAATGTATTCCTACATTTTTAATATTTCCACTTTCTATCAGGAAGCTATTTCTACTTTGTTAGAAAACTATTCTGGAAGCACATAAGACAAAGGATGTTTTCTCTAACCACTTCTAAATATAAGGTAGAAAGATTTGCTCACAAGGAACAAATAATAAGAATGCCAAGAACAATAATAATGATGATGCTGATAACTTCACTTAGTGTATAAGATATAAGAAAATTTTTACTTTTTGTGGTGCTTAAAATTGTACATAAAGTAAAAGTCAAACAAATGTTTTAAAAATATCTAAATCCTACTTTCAAAAAAAATTTGACTACTGAAAAACCAATGTTAACCTAGTATTTTTTGTATCAAACCTGTCATTTATATTTTACTTGTCCTTTCCTCCTCTTTAGTCCTCCAACAAGCTTTGCTCTTTGTCAGTAAGATATGATCTGATAAGCTTATTTCTGGTTTGCCCTAGGGAAGAAGTTGAGGACAGAATTACATGGGGGCACTTGAGAGTGACAGGCCTGCTCCCTGGTCTACTGAGGAAAACAAAGAGGGACTGCTTGGAAAGGGAGTCAAATAGCTCTATATCGCCTCTGTGTAAACACAGCAATTAAATAACTACCAAAAAGCTTCTGAGCTTTCTCCCAAACAAAAATGATTGACTTTAAAAAGTAATGCTTTTTAAAATACTTAATTCTACCTTTGCTTTTAAAAACAACTTATTAAGAATAAAAACTCACTAAAGTATAAATAATTTTTGCCAATATTTGTAACTTCTAATAAGACCTGTCAAGTCTAGATTTTAATTTTTAAACACTTATGAACCTAGTAAAGCATCTGTAAATTTGTAACACTAATATATTTTAAATGTCAAACAGAAAGAATAAAAACAACTAAATAAAGAATTACAAAATGCTTTTAAATTCCCCCAATATGGGGCACCTGAGTGGCTCAGTGAGTCAAGCCTCTGTCTTCAGCTCAGGTCATGATTTCAGGGTCCTGGGAACAAGCCCCACGTAGGTCTCTCTGCTCAGCAGGGAGCCTGCTTCCCCCTCGCTCTCTGCCTGCCTCTCTGCCCACTTGTGATCTCTCTCTCTCTGTGTCAAATAAATAAATAAAATCTTTAAATTCCCCCAATTTAAGGTTAATCACTTATAGTCCAAAGGAAGTGAAGCAAAGGAAACTATAGACATAGTTTCATCTTTATGTGTCATGAATCATGCTCTGAAAGCTTAAATAGATTTGTATTTCATAGCAAATTTGCAAATGGTAAACGTGACTTAATTGTAACTTACTTTTCTTTGGAATAGATGATATTGTAAAACATTCACTTGGTCCCAACCTAATCAATTAAGAATACTTTATCCTCTAAAAAAATCTTGCAAAGAAGTGATTCATACCAGTTGTCAAGCAAAAAGAAATACTAATCACAGTAAATCTGCTTCTCCTACATGGTGCCAATGAGGTGCAGTTTCCGTAGTCATTTATAAAACAGATATAATATAAAACAGTCTTTGATTCTACTCTGACCACGTTCTTTCAACATTAAACATGTTTATGTACCTAAGTAATCTGGACTGCTAGGAAACAGCAATCCTTAAAAAAGATAATCTCGGGGCACCTGGGTGGCTCAGTGGGTTAAAGCCGCTGCCTTCAGCTCAGGTCATGATCCCAGGGTCCTGGGATCGAGCCCCACATCGGGCTCTCTGCTCAGTAGGGAGCCTGCTTCTTCCTCTCTCTCTGCCTGCCTCTCTGCCTACTTGTGATCTCTGCCTGTCAAATAAATAAATAAAATCTTTAAAAAAAAAAAAAGATAATCTCAAACAGAAGGAGAACTACAGTGCTGGTTTCCAGAAATAAGAAAAATCTGACAACAATTTCAGGAAATCTTCCTTTCAGGAGGTCTATTTGTGTACCTAAATTTAGCACCAATACTCCAAAATAGTGAAATAATACGATGGTTGCAAGTGATGACAGCTCTGGTCAAGGCTGGCAGCAACAGCCAGCTGTTAAAAGAGAATCACTTGGCTCCAGGGCAATGCACTTGTATATTTTGTAAATACCCATTTCAATAATTAGATATACACTCATCTGCTCTCATTAACTGTTAGCCATTCATCCAAAGCTATGTTTTATACTAATAATTTCCAAGGATAAAGAATTTGTTCTTTGGTTGTAATTAAGTCTCAGAACCAGCCTTAGATACTGTTATCTCAAGGTCCGAGCATCTAGGACAGTAGGCAGGAGCATTTCTTAAATTGTTTCATTCTCAAAGATAAACTGTTAAAACACACAGCTCAATTTAACATTAATGGATTGTGCCTTCTGAATGGATCCTGGCCCCACTCATCACCAGGAAGATAAAAAGCAACTACCCATAGGTTTTAGCTCTGTCTTGGTAAGTGCTTTGTCAGATTTAGTAATGAACTCTTATATGCACTGCTTTATTGAAGTCCATAATAGTTAAATGAGGGTCCCCTATCTTCATCCTCACAAATGAGAGAACGAGGGCTCAAAGAACTGAAGCTCTTTTCCCAGGGCCACACATAAAGTAAGTATCAGAGGGAGAATTCACTCACTCTGCTTAGTCCAAGTCTTTGTTTTTTCCCAAGGTCCATTGGAAAAAAAAAAAATCTCTTTTTTGCATTTTAAAACAAAGAGACAAAGATGACAGGACTTTGGGAGTATGAAGGGGCCAAGGGTACAGCCTATTGCAAGCCAAACGGAAGTGGCACAGTGCACCATTTACATACAGGCCATACAGAATAAGTACTGACAACAGAAGAAAGGAGGGATCTGCAGGCTTTCAGTTTTGCTAGCTACCTTACCACATCACTTTTGGCTAAGTGCTAACCTATTCTGAACCCCAGATCCTCTTTTCTTTCCTGAGATGCCAAAGAGGTGCTTTTTTTCCTCAGATGGTTGTTTTGTTGCTCTTTTCAATTCCCTTTCTCCCCATTCCTGAAGTGTAATAGTCCAACTCAGGGTAGGGGAAAGAAAGGTATTCCAGAGGGTGGGCAGACAAGCAGTCAGGCAGGGAAATAACCACTCTGATTTTGCTTTGATTTCTATTTCAATTCCTGTAATGACAGATCTCACTCCAGTGCTGTATGTTTTGGAAACATACTTAAAAGGGATATGTGATTGTTTTTAGGTACATTTTAAGTGTTGACTAATAAAAGGCAAATATCAGAAGAACAGTTTAATATAGCATTTTTAAACCTTTTAGTATTCTAAGGCATCTGTGACCTGCTAAAATCTAATTATTTCTCCAATACCCTTTGGAATTGTTCAGAAAGATTTGGTACAGTTTCTAACGGGTGCATTAAGCATCTGGCCTGACTTCACAGAATTACAGATAGCTGAATGTGTACTCTCTATTTTATTAACATCCCATAGGCTCATGTTAAGATGTAGTAGTGATATGCCCTGACATGCATCACTACCTGTTGACAGAAAAAAAAAAAAAAAAAAAAAAAAAAAAAAACTGGGCTAGACTTGAGAGGGTCTACAAATAGAAAATCTTTTAAAGATGTTTTGGCAATTTAAACAGAAACTCTGGCTTAAAGAAAAGAGAGGAAGGGAGGGAGGGAGGAAGAGAGGGAGGGAGGGCGGGAGGGAGGAGGAAAGAAAGAAAGAAAGAAAGAAAGAAAGAAAGAAAGGAAGGAAGAAAGAAAGAAAATGAAAAAGAGCAGCTCCAAGTTTATAAATTTATAAAACATGCCCAAGTTTCAGCGTGTCAAGTCTTCTGAAATAGGAGCTAATCTCCAGCATCCGTCCCTTCCCTCTCAGACTAACAGTGCCCAATCTTCCCCTGAGCCATACCTCCATTTTCAGTCATGTGTCTGAAGAGGGTGGACCCTACCTACAGCTTCTACAGGGGGCTTAAGCTCACCAACATACTCCCCCCTCCCCTACCTCCCTGTGATAAGCTCAGGAATGAGAGAAACTGAACACAGGGTTATATGCGGGAGCTTCTGGAGGTGACCTCTCTTCCCTTGAACATCATAATATGGGAATGTGATATGTGGAACTGTTACTGCCTAAGGGAAAAACATGGAGCTGCCAAAAGTCCACTGCATATAGCCTGTGGAGGCTGCCAGCCCTGAAAAAGGCAGAACACTGTGCGCCAGAGAGAAACTGTAATTTTGTTGACACATTTTAAGCCACCATATGAAGCTTTACCTGAAGCCAGACCATATATTTGAACTTCTCAGTTATATGAACCAAAGATTCCAATTACTGATTAGACAATGTGGCTTGGACTTTCAATGACTTACAACCAAGGAATTCTCAACTATAATAGCCCAAGGTATTTGATATACCAAAGCCTGAGCTGGGTTTTTTTGTCAGTTTGTTTTTTACCCAAATTTGAAGAGTTAATTCTCATGAAAAATGTTGAATGGAAGAAAGATAACAAAGAATGTTTCTAGGACTTAAAAGAATTTTAATATATTCTAAGATTAAATCACAAATAGCATAGCAGGAGGTGGTCTGGTGGATCATCTACTCCTACTACCTTCTTTTATAGGGATGTTCAATGAATTTGTACACAATGAGCGAATGAATGAGCAGATGAATGAATGAATAAATGAATGGGGTACCTTAAGTCAAGACAAGTTAAAATTCCTGGATTAAACTGTTCCATGGGATAATTATGTACTGCAGTCATTTTCAGCTGGGAGTTGTATATTCTAAAAGAGGTTGTATTTATTGTTGTTGTTGTTGGATGCACAAGTAAATGGCAGAGCCTGGGAAACCTGATTCCAAATCCAATCTCCCCTGTTCTCCACTAAGGAATGCCTCAAATCCTCTCACAAAAACAGAAAAACACAAAGTTCTTTGATATGACCAGTGTAGTTCTAAAAACTAGGATACACTACTGGGGATCATTTTCAGGCCAACTGTTCACAATCTGAAGTGATTTTTTACACGTACAGCATTAGATTCACAGACTAGCCCACAAAACAGAATGAAACACAAACCAACAAACACCTTTTCAACCTTAAAACACCTACTAGAACTCAACTAAGTTCTAAAGCCTTGGAAAACATGAGGCTATGAAAAGTAGAACAAAAGAAAAAAAAAAATCAGCAAGAAAATCTACTTGCTCATCTCCTCCCCCATGCCCCGGCTACAGAACCACTCCAAAGGGAAATTAAGATGAGTGTGAAAAAGCTGTCATTGACTGTCTCTTGTCTGTATACCTCCCTTTGGGCACTCTTCTACTTCTTGATGTCCCTTTTTTCCAGGTGCTCAGATGCCCTCATCTTAATAATGGCTGCCACCATTCACTGAGTATTTACTATGAGTCAGACACTGAGCTAATAAACTCAGGAAGATTTAATGATTTGTCTACAGTCATGTGACAAAGCCAAGATGGAACCCCAGTATGGCCTTTCAACGTTAGACTGCACTGGCTCCTCCTCTCTGAGCTGAGTTCTCTCTGTAGGAAGAATCAGCCTTTCCTTTCCTATCACCAGTCTAAAGAGCATCAGGCTGAAAATTGCCTGTCTTCCTTCCCCTCAAACCCAAACAGCCATCCCTTTATTACAGCTAATCTCCTTTAGGTAACAAAGAAGGAAAGCAGCCTATAGTAACTCAGGGTAACTTTTAATCTTTCCAGAGATGGTACATATTATTTTAGTTCACCTCCAACTGGCAGAATTTTAGGCAGCTAATAAAAGCAGGAAACTAAAAAACAAAAACAAAAACAAAACAAACAAACAAGCAAAAAACACACTGAAGCAGCAAAAGAGTATATATTTGGACAGGGTAGGATGATGGGGACTATCTTAGAGTTTGCCTTCAAAATCAGTGCCTCTAGGACAAACAATATTTTTCACAGTCTCTTGGCTTTTACATTTTAATCCACATCTTAAAAAAAACAAAAACAAAAACAAAAAGAACAGTACATAATTGGCATTCAGTAAATTCTTGCTGCCTTTATTTGCTATATGATGAAACCAAAGGCCAGAACACATGATAAGAAGTCATATAACAAACAAATGGCAGCCTAGGGAATAGAAACCTCAGAAACTCATAACTCCTAGGCCAGTACACCATCTTTTAGCTACCTATAACCAAAAACTGTCCATTCATCTTTCTTTTCAGTTTAAGGTCTGCCTGAATGGAAATACAACTGATTAAATATGGATAAAAGCCCATAGTAATTTGGCCAACCAAAACGTCCTTGTTAAATAAAACCAACTCCCATCTGAAAATAGCCTCTAGAAAGAACTATTTCATAAAATAATTTAACTCATGTATTTTACAGTAACAGAAAAGAAAATTCACACTTTAGTGAGAGATTATGTTATTCCCTACCTCTCCCCCAAAAAGTCAGCAGCTAAATCTCAGCTTTAATTGTGCTATCTAACATTTTTAAGAAACTGGCTTTTCAACAAGCATCAGAATTCTATGGATGTAATGGGTCTGCCCTCAGTGCCATCCAAAGTGCAATCAGGGAACAATAGGGGTCAATATACCTCTTATCAAGGGTTCACCTTCTACTTTGATACCACCCATTCTTGGAGGGGAATTCAGAAGGTCAAACTGCTATCAAAAAAAAGCACATAAATAGATAGACTAAATGAAGCTAATGAAGAGACCATAACCAAACACTCCTGGGGAAGACAATTAGCAGGCCTCCTTCAGAAACACACATTCATAGAAACTTTTTTAAAAACATAAAAGGCAATGTTGTGAACCTCTAAAACTAAAACAAGTAGTATTAAGTTTAAGGAAATTGCCCTCCAGGTAAATATAAAAACAAAATTCTCCCCAGCAAGACTAAAAAGTGAAATGAACTTAGTGGAAACTATGGGCCCAAAGCAATTGCTGACCAAATAGTAGAAACCAGTTTATGCAAATCATAATTGAATCTTAAAGCCTACCATTCTGCTAATTAGATACAGACATTTATGTCTGTTTTATAACTGTCCAGTATTTATTCATATACCAAAATTAAAATAAAATTATTTTAATAAAAGCAAAACCACCCATGAAAGGTTTTTTTCTTAAGATGTTTATATTTTAATCCATATTTAGAGCAGCAAAAACATACCAGAAAGGAAAAGAATCTATTTATTTTTTCTACAACTTTTCATATTTAGGGAGGGTTCCCTAAATAGGAAAATATCTACTATCTGCCAGGTTCAAAAAAGATGGACAAATAGTGGAAGTTTGTGAAAAATACTTTCATTTCCTAAAACATATATAGTACAATAAGTTACTCATTACCCCTAGGAAAAACTGGTTACTTCAAGGCTCTTTACCTTTTGTCATTCTTGTTCCCCTTCCCTTAAATACCTGTTATGTATGTGAATCTGCCTTCTACTCATTTGTCGAATAATTATTCACAGTTGGAGTTACCAGCCTTCAAAATTACAACATTATTGGAACTATTCAATAATGAAAATAATAAGATTTTTGGTTAACTGCTTTTTAATACATAGAGCTTAAAAAAAAAAAAAAAGAACCTGTATTTTCCTACTGTACTCTTAGAAATACCCAAACATGCTCGTATTTTTTTTTATAAGCTTGCTACCACTACCTGGTTGTACTAAACTTCAGAAAATGTTGAAAATTCCAAAAAGCTGCCTACAAACCAAATGGCATCCCAGCTTGGCAGGCTGAGTGCCTCATTTTGGCTTCTCTCACTCCCTCTAGCGTTTGCAAAGCTCGTCTATCTGACTATCCAGTTACCTCACTGAGCAAGAGCTCGGCTAAGTCCTGCCCATCTATGACATCACCCCCTTCTTCAACCACTGCGAGGTGAAGCTTTAACTTCAGACTTGGAGGTGGGCTGTGTGCAGTAAACTGGAATGCTCTCCCTTGCTCACTCCTCAGTGTAGGAGTGATCCGAAGCAGGACAAGCTCTGCCTGCGGCTGCTGTTGGCTTTGTGTGGACTAAACGCGGAGCTTGGGAGAGGGGGAGGGTTGTTACTCCAGTTCACAGTAAGTGGAATTACAGCTATAGCGGCAGTATATATGGGATTGCTTTTTCTCGTCTTCCTGGTAAGTGTTTCCCATGTTATTCCTTAAGATTGTCCCAGAAAGTTTGCTTGGTTTTTACTTTGTAGACAGAAATGACTTGGTACCATGAGGCATCAAAACATGAACGCTTGCTCTATCACGAGTAAGAGCAATTTATGTGTGTGAGAGCCAGCGGGGGGGAAATTTGACTCTATAGCCAAATGCAAGAAGTTTCTTAAAACCTTCTTTGATTAAAAAGTAATAGGTAGTGGCTATTTTCTGCTACGTAGAGTTGTGATTTGAAAAGAGCCTTATGGAAAACCTTAAGTTGGAAAGTTAAATGTTAAATACTGAAGAATACAAGGCAGATTTTTTCAGAGAAAGGAAAGCAAAAGGTCTTGCTAACTTGGTGTGTACTGTATGTGTGGTATGATCACCAATTGCTGTTTTTACAACTGTGAAAGAAAATCAATAATCCCTCAGCCCATGAGTACGCAGTACATGAAAAGCATACATCTTGCTCACAGCTAGCCGAGCTACTCCTGGAGACTTCTGTGCCTCTGTAAGGATTAACAGCTACACCTAGATTTTAAAGCCTGCTCTGCTATCCTGCCAGAGCTGCTTCAAGCATTTCAAGCTTGCAAATCTCAACTCAGAGGAGGGGGAGACTTTTTTCCCAACCATACCTCCCTCCCACCCCCAGGAGAACGCCAAAATGCACTGCTTGGGCAAATGTAGTATGTGACTAGCATAGTAATTGGCATAGCCTACTCAGAAAAACTAACAAAGCTCAGCGCGGAAGCTATGCCTGATGTATGCAGTGAGTTCGGGGTGGCAGGGGGGTAAAATGAGTACAGTCCTCATCAAGTGGGATGTGCAGAGTATCCATTCAGTTGCAACTTACAATAAGAAAATTTTATATTGGAAGAAATGATTTTATACAGCAGAGCTTCCAAAAGTAATTAAATGTATCTTCTCAAAAAAAAAATTTTTTTTTCAATGAATTAGGTCTGAAACAAAATGGTTGCATAGAGGTAAAAAGTGCAACAGGCCTATATTTTTCAACATCGGGGGTAGATATCTATCTATCTATCAAAATTAAAAAGGGAAAAGAAAGCCTTGATATTTGCCACTTTTAGAATCAGATTCTCAGATGCTTTTGACAACTAGCTAATTTACATTTTCTTGAATCTGCTCTAAAATGCACATAAATGTTATTTTATTAGCAACAAACAGCATGAATAAAGCCACTTGAAAGGTGCATCATCTGTAGCAATGGCTTTCATTTATCCCAAGCAGTATATGAATATCCTGACTAGCATAAGACATAAAGAATAAATTTGTCTCTTCTGAGATAACCATTTATGCCTGCCCCAAAGTGACAGATGATTGATACTCATCTCTTTTGAAATGAGTAAAGAATTAATCTTTTAAAAGTACCAAATATTATTATTACCATTACTACCAATACTAATAATAATATATGGGTTTTAAACCCAAAGAAGATTAAATCAGAGATATGCTACTTAGTTTGCAAATATGTGTGTGTACACAACATATACACACCTAGTTACACAAACACATATATTTATTAGCCTGAAATAAAAAAACAGGGTTACAAAAATGTAATTGTATGTATTTATATAGGAAAATCACATCCAATTTTTTAATAGAGCACTGCCAAATCACATCAAATCCAGGAATCAGCAAAGATATTATCAAATAAACATAATGAATTCATTAATATTGTTCTTGTACAGTACTAACCATCAGCTATTAATTGAGCTTTTCATTTCTCTGCCCCCCCCTTAAATCAATGATGATTAGGTTCAAAATGCCCAACTAAATACTTCCTAAACATTAACATTTGTGAAATACATAATTAAACAGCAAATAAAGTTTTTACAAAAAAGAAAAACAGTAAGAGATTTTGTCATAACTGAATGTGGCAGCAAAATAGAAGGTATGTTTCTTTCGCTTTCAAGTGTTAATTAAGGAGCCTCCAATTCTATCAAAACTTTTTCAGAGATAAATGAAGCGGTGTGAAATAAATTTGGTTGAAATCTTGTGGCTGTCAGACTTTGTTAGCAAGCTATTAATTATCTTTACCCCAGTTTCTTCTCTAGACTATATTGCCCAATCAAATAGAAACTCCAATTATGTTCAGCATCTCCTGCCTAGGGACACCAGACCCTAATGAACACTCAGTGTCTCCAGATGAAAAATACAATTATCAGCTTTAAACATGCAAGTGCACTGCGGAGAAATTTGTCTGTGCTTTTCTTGGCCACACACCCTAAGGCTCCCTCCTCTTTCTGGATTATTTTGAACAATTTTAAACCCTACAAAAATCAGTAGCTGAGAACTTATGTTAATATTATATGACTGTTTCTTCTTTCTGCTTTTTATTTTTGATATGCCAACTTTATACCAACACTAAATTAAATCTGGTCACTTAAAGAAAAATTTCAGTGTATCTTAACTTTTCCCCTCTTTGTTAAGGTGGGTGGGCTACATACAAAGAATGTGATTAATGATAAGATTCAGACCTAACTTAAAAATTCTGATTAAACCACCTTAAGTATTTTTGTTCAATCAGTTTACTTAATAGCATTATAAATAATTGTTAAAGTCCCATGAAGACCACCATAAATGAAGTCAATGAGGGAAAAAAGATTCAGTAATTTTTCAAAGGCTGTAATTTCTTCCCTCCTTTTCCTTTCATTCCCCTAACCCCCCACCTCATGCCCCCCCCCCCCAACCTTTTGCCCTAGAGGCCTTCACTGCTCTTCTCAACGGGAGGCTTTGTTGTAATTAAACCAGAGAAAAACTGGCCGGCAGCAGCCAACATCTGACTTGCGGCTTCTGAAAGCAGTGTTCTGGTAGAGTGTACCACCCCCCAGTGGGCAAAAACTCTACAGTAAATCTCTCAGCAATATTAATTCTCAAAACTACATTTTTCTCTTCAGAGCATAAAAAGGGCTGTTTCTTGACTTCTAGCATTCCCGCATTTCAAAACTTATCATACATCAACAAACCAATTTCCAAGGAGATGATTTGTAAATGTCTTCTGAAAAAAGCCTCTTCCTTTTAAGAACCAAAATAGGGAATATACATTTCAGGAAGCATTTTCCAGTTTCAGACTGCAAATCAACATCACTAAATTTGGTAAAACATCACATTAAAAAAGAGTTTTGAAAGCCATGTTTCTGTTGCATAGAAGAGCAGGTTTTAGGACTCCGATGTGACTGTTGACAAGAACAGCAGAGAAAACAGATTTTAAGTCACAAAGGAATGAAATACAATTTCACCAGCAGCTTAAGTTCATTTGTTTTGCATATGCATTATCTTTTTCCTAGACCCAAAATTAAGTGTCAGGAATGTATAAAAAGCTCTCTCCAGGTATTAGTCTCCTTAAATGAGAGGAGAGAGAAATTGCTCTCACTTGATGAGACAATGACAGCTTTTGTCCTTTATTCTTTCAGTTTTCATGTGCACAAGTTACCGTGGCAACTTTGAAGAGAAAACCCACAGACCACATTTGATTAAATAACATTTTTAAAGTGTGCCTCTGGACTGTGGATTGATCAGTTTATGTGTTGTTGATTTTCTTCCTCTTCATATACTTTACATCAATATTACCCTACTCTGAAATGAAAAGACAAAGTGTTTTATAATTTGGGATGGTCTCACTGACCAGCACAGTGCTTGGCACACAGTAGACACAAAAATTTGTTGTATTTGTGTATGGAAACTTGAATATTAGAAATTTAAAGCATATCAACCAGATTGTACTCACAAACACTGAAAAAGGAACTTTAAAGTTTGCAATGGGAAAATGCTGGTGATTTTTAAAAATATAGGTTTAACTGCAGTTGCTCAAAGGTCAACATAAACTTAAAGCTTGTTCCCTGCTCTAAGTCCTCTACTGCTTTACGACCCTCTAAATGTCTCATTCATTCATACAAGTCTTGGTTCTCTAATTCATTTAGTATGGCTTTAAATATCACAAAAGGAAGAAGCATCCACTGTGATGAAAGATAACCTCCTAGTTTGCCTTTTTGTTTAAGGATGCTCGATTTAATTTTAAAAGCCAGTATAAATGGAGAATTGGATTCATTTATCACAAATCTGTTGAGAGAAAAGAACCAGTAACATAAAAGGAGAAAGTAAAAATCCTTTGCTTTGGAACTTTTATCCCCTATTTTGCATAAATAAAACACAGCCTTCTTCAGGCTAGAAAATAGTCTGGATAAAACCAAGTATGAAAAGGCATACTTGCTTCTCTGCCGCTCAGCAAACCCTTCAGACTTCATGACTCTCAAGAGGGGAGTTAGAGGTCCTTCTGCTTGCCTGGCATTAAACAAAAGAATTGGAACTTTCCTGAAATCTGATGATCGTGGAAAATTTAACTACCAGACAGGCTGCTTAGAAAGCATTTTGCTGTCACTATCAACTAACCTGATGTACTCCAGTTTTTCAGTTTGACAGTATATGTAGCTTATTTTAAATAGCATTTGTCATTAAAAGACTTAGCATTCACAGGTTGATCATTTTGTTGTGCTTTCTAGCAGCAGTTTGCCCCTTCATAAATAAATTACCTTCTAAAACGTAAATTTTGATTATATAAATACCAATTTAACTACAAATATTCACAGACTTGGATAAATCTGATTAAGTATCTGTTTTCTTCATTCTCAAGGTTTTATTCAAAATAATAATGCAATTAACTTGGATTTAAAGTTCTACTTTTAGATTTGATATTTTTTAAAAGGTTCCATCATGATACCATTATGTGAAGCAAATCATTAATATGACTCTTTACGAAAATCTCAAAACTCTGTACTCAATTTAAGATTTTTTTAAAATAAGCAATGATTTCAAATCGAAATCAATTTAAATCAAAGGCAGCAAATAAAGGCTTTAGGAAGTTAGTGCATATTATCAACATATAATCTTAATCTAAATGATCAAAACATGAAAATACATTCTCATTTCAAAAATCCCCACCTCTAAAATATTGTAGTAACAGAAATCATATAAACATGCAGATTGCCTCAAATCCTTGACTGTATGTAAATGCCAGTTTTCTGTTCGATAAAACTTCTTAAATTATATTAGTTTTCCTAAAATATCTAAAAATGATAGCATCCTTATGTATTTAATACTTTCTTAGGTGTATCATGGAACTAAATTGGAGGCTTTTAACAGACGATGATTACATTATAAATGCATACTTGTTTAACTCCACAATTTTTGTTTATAAAAAGAAACTGACAAGAAAGATCCCTATTAAAAATCTGATTTATCAGTGAAGTAATTCTGTTGTTCCTTTTGCCACAGTTTTAAATTCTATCTACTTAGTAATGATTCCATTAATAAACGGTTTAAAACATTCCTTTAGGTAACTAGGGTCCATTTATGTTTTTTTCCCAAGGTACCCTATTAATAATATTTTTCTAAAAGATCAATTCCTTTTCATTCAGAAGTAATGGCCTCTTTTCAAGCCTGTGCAGACATAAAGGCTTCTGAAGTCGATGCTGTGGAAACCTGGCCACAGTGTCCATACCAGTAGGGCTCATTTTTCTTTTTATCATTCGCAATCAGCTACCACATCTCTGTGTGTATGAATATGTAGAACTAGCTCAGAAAAGAGGAAGTGTAAGAATGGGGGGCAGGATCACATATTTTAGATAGTTTATTAGAGCCTTTAATATGCAAAACAAAACAGCTGTCTAGCACTGTAGTTTCAAATATAAAAAGGAAGGAAAAGATATAAAACAATCAAACATGAACTGTTTTGAGCTTAAAGAAAGGGAGTAGGAATTTTGAGGGAATCTTTATTTCTGAGAGTATCCTCTCCAAAGAAACCTGCTTGATAATTTTGCCTTTTGTTTTAATGTAATTTGGGGAAAAGAGAATAACAGTTTCGAAGAATTTAATGAGATTTTAGGCTGTTAATCCCACAATATTAACACTATTGTATTAATGACAATGTGAGTTTGCATATCAAACAGAGCAAAGGCAGTTTTACAGATGTAAAACAAGAAAAATAAACAAATTAGTTGTCTTTTCACACCAATTTAAAAATTTTTTTCCGTTCTCTCTGGGTTAAAAACATAAAAATCAATACATATTCTTAGAGCTTGATTTCATAAAATGTTTATAGTTCAGATACAAACTCTATCACTAATTATCATTATGATCATCATCTTGGACATACTCTAGGCTGACCTGACTAATTCTCATTCATCAGATTCATCTCCTCAAGTGTAAAGTGTGTTCTGGAGTATGACAAATGCCTGACTATTGGTAACATTTTAAGCATGTTCTCACCAGTGATTTTTATCATAGTTTTTAATTAGTTTCTAATGCAGTTTAACAAAAGTCATTGTTTCCTTATTTTAAATTAACCACATTATTTTAAATGTTGAATAATTTTCAAGCTTAGAAAATATTTAAAGCAGATACTTTTTAAAATAACTGTTATTATAATTTCAACAGCTTGATTTTTCATTTTCACATTCCAAGATTCCAGTGTATTTTCAAGAAAATACACTGTTGAAATTCAACAATAATGAGCAAAGCCCTAAATGTATCAGAATAAAACCTCACTTCAAACAATAAATCATTTAAACTTCCCTCTGTGGGCATTTTGCAAGATCCACTAGAGACTAGTTTATCCATCTGCTAACTGCTATTTTTGCTTCAAGTTGCTTAAATAATAAATTAAATGGATCTGTACTTTTTTTTTTAAAGTTTCCTTCTGTTAATGCATTCTATGATAGTGTTGATATTTGGTAGCAAGCTAAAAGACAATGAATTTTCAAATAGAACTAGAAACAAATTTTGGCCTTGTTTAACATTCACTTCAGTAGTACTTGAATTCTGGAACAGATGCTATCCTTGTTGGACGCTAGGTAATTACTGGGGGAGAAGCAAATTAGATCTACTGTAGTCCTTAATTTCAGGGTCAAATATTTCCATGATACCCTAATGCTCTCTACGTGTACAGAAAGCCCCTGAGTGGGTCACCCTGCATAACAGGTATTGATGCTACCCTCTTCCCCACGACTACCCCTCCCAAAAAATCTTCATGGATATTAGGTAATGGGCAAAACAGTCATCATTAAAATCACTGTGGGGGGGGGGGGGTGAAGCCTTAATTCTTCTTTCAAAAATGAAGAATATACTTACTGGAAATTTGTGTGTTCTGTTTGAACCTAGAAAGAGCAAAACCTTGTCAGGTTTTGATATGCTATCCAAATGGTCATTATAAGGTGATAGATTGACATAGGGTCCTTTCTATTTCAAACACAGATTAAAACATAAGAAAATAAAAATTGTTTTCTCCTGAAAAACTAATAATTACTTGAACATCTATGCAAGCTTTTGGCCAAGAACACCCGAGTAACTAGAGTTTCAAGATGATCAACTAGTCCTCAGAAATACCTTTAAGGAGGAAGGTGATGACGTTCACATTCTACAATTGGGAAAATTGAGGCCCACAGGAAGTTTTAAACAAGGCATGGAGCAAATCAAAAGAAAAAATTCCAAAGCAAACTCTTTTCAAGTCTTTATATTGTAGACTGTATGCCTTTGTAAAACCATGTTCAGAAATCTCTTAAAAGTTACCATGACATTTGTCAAAATCCTTGTTACATATTTGCTCACCTCTTTGGCATATACTTGTTTTCTTCTTTTCAAACATTTAATCATTTTATATCTAAGATTTAAAAGTGAACTTCTAAAAATTGGCCTGAACTGAATTCAAAAGCCATGGAAGGCAATTACTGGTTCTTGAATGAAGCTTTCCTTCTGTGTTTAATTTAAAGTGACATTAACAGTCAGTTAACAGTAGAAATTATCTGTTTGGTGACAATCTCAGCTTTAGTTCCTACTTTATATAGTAAAATTGGGAAGTAACAAACAACTTTTCACCAACTACTATGTTGAAGATGTGTTGCTTAAAAGATAAACTGAAGTTAAATTTCTAGGAAATCTCTTTATCATGTTAAAGTTCATTATTAATAGTTCATTAAAACCTTTTGCTTTCACAGGAGATGCTCAGATCCAGTATATTTTAAGGAAGAGAAATGTAAAGGAAATCTAGTATGCTTCCTTTTTTTTCCTATGAAGAATATTTGAATTAAATTTTACCTCTTAAAAAAGAATACCTATTCTTCTATAACGTGACTGCACCAGATATTCTGAGACAGCAGCAAGAAGCAAAAGCTGGAAATAGCTATTTCACAGCAGGTAATCATACCTCAGGATAGAGCTACTGTACAAAGTTTATACTTGGATAATCCTGGATAGGAATAAAGGTGGGGGGTAACTGACTGAAAAACCTATTACTATACAGGCCTTAGCATCATGAATGGCTTTCTTCATGAGGATCTGAAGTTACTATCTCTGACCACATTGCACAGAAGAGCCAATAAGAATTTTAAAGAGAG
This sequence comes from Mustela lutreola, assembly GCF_030435805.1. NCBI lineage: Eukaryota > Metazoa > Chordata > Mammalia > Carnivora > Mustelidae > Mustela > Mustela lutreola. The sequence goes on along the minus strand of NC_081298.1, from coordinate 39,390,672 downwards.
CAATTTCTACTAAGGGAATTAAGCTACACAAAAGGAACCTTCACACAGAAACTCTATCAGAAAAAAAAAAAAAAAAGTGCATAGGAAGCCATGTGTTCTACATAGTAACAGGAAGCTGAATTGTTTCTGGTCCCTACTTTAATGAGCTTGCCCACCATGCTGAACTGCAGCTGGAATGTTCATTGACAACAGCGAGCCTGATCTGGAGGTGTGTACGGCATAGGATTACTTGAACAAACAGTGAAGAACATTTCCAAGGACTGAACAAGAGTTTGTAAGTCCCAGCCCCTCACCAGGAAAATAATATATGCGCATTGGATTTTCACTCACGCAAAATTTATTCACATCATTCAATAAGGTAGGAAAAATATTAAAGTGTTTTATTTTCATGCCTGAAATTACAAAGGCTAATTAATACATAAAAGTGGTGAAGACATCCTGTTGCACAACAGATTAGTCTAAATCTATAACTCTCTAGCCATGGAGTAAAGTTTAACCATATTCTAGATTAGAACCTGAATGATAAATGCATTGTGAAACATATTATAAGATAGACCATAATAAAAAGTCTGCATAAGGCCATTAAGTCATATAGCATGAAACTTAATAAAAATATGGGAACAAAAGAAAGAACTAGTTTAATATGAAATGGAATTTTCCACTTAGGTTAGCTGGATGTATTACTGTGCGTTCTTTCCTTCCTTAAAATAGATGAAAAAGATTCCTTCTGATTTCCTTGTTAGAAATATCTATGTAAGAGTATTTAATATTAATAATCAAAGAAAAATACTAACACCCATAATCAAAACAAATTAATGACTTCACTAGGATTCAGAATCTTAAGAGGTATCTATTAACTCACTATTCCTAAATACTAAGAGGATACATTTCTACATCTGTACAGTCTACCTAAGAAACAGACATCAAATTTTGATTTTTAAAAACAGTAATATTATTTAAATACAGCAAATCATATTCCTATGTGTCAATTCATTACGAATATTAAGAAAAAATTAGAAAATTGATTAGCTTGGTCAGTGATTGGCTATAGAATTGATATCAAACATTACAAAAATGCTCAATAAAACTTTTGTTATATTTAACATTTCAAAATCATATGGAATTGGGACTTGATACTCCTTAATTTAATACTACAAACATTTACAGTAAAGAGATTATGTGATCATGTTCACTGTTAGCTTGCAATAAACTCTACACACAAAAAAAATAATAATAATACATTAAAAGTGCATTTATACACATTTTAGTTTCTACATCTATTTTTGAATACTATTTTAAGTATCCTCACCTAATTGTTTTCTGTCTTTCTGTTCACTCCATTTTAGGGCTCTGATGCTACCGTGTACAAAGACCTCAACACTGCTGACCATGATCAGCCCAGCCTGGAGCATATTCCTCATCGGGACTAAAATTGGGCTGTTCCTTCAGGTGGCACCTCTATCAGTTATGGCTAAATCCTGCCCATCCGTGTGCCGCTGTGATGCAGGTTTCATTTACTGTAATGATCGCTTTCTGACATCCATTCCGACAGGAATACCAGAGGATGCTACAACTCTCTACCTTCAGAACAACCAAATAAATAACGCTGGAATTCCTTCAGATTTGAAAAACTTGCTGAAAGTAGAAAGAATATACCTTTACCACAACAGTTTAGATGAATTTCCTACCAACCTACCAAAGTATGTAAAAGAGTTACATTTGCAAGAAAATAACATAAGGACTATCACTTATGATTCGCTTTCCAAAATTCCCTATCTGGAAGAATTACATTTAGATGATAACTCAGTGTCTGCTGTTAGCATTGAAGAGGGGGCTTTCCGAGACAGCAATTATCTCCGACTGCTTTTCCTGTCCCGTAATCACCTTAGCACAATCCCCTGGGGTTTGCCCAGGACTATAGAAGAATTACGCTTGGATGATAATCGCATATCCACTATTTCATCACCATCTCTTCAAGGTCTTACTAGCCTCAAACGCCTGGTTTTGGATGGAAACCTGTTGAACAACCATGGTTTAGGTGATAAAGTTTTCTTCAACCTAGTCAACTTAACAGAACTGTCCCTGGTACGGAATTCCCTGACTGCTGCACCAGTAAACCTTCCAGGCACAAACCTGAGGAAGCTTTATCTTCAAGATAATCATATCAATCGGGTGCCCCCAAATGCTTTTTCTTATCTAAGGCAGCTGTATCGACTTGATATGTCCAATAACAACCTAAGTAATTTACCTCAGGGTATCTTTGATGATTTAGACAATATAACCCAACTGATTCTTCGCAACAATCCCTGGTATTGTGGGTGCAAGATGAAATGGGTACGTGACTGGCTACAATCACTACCTATGAAAGTCAATGTGCGTGGGCTTATGTGCCAAGCCCCAGAAAAAGTGCGGGGGATGGCTATTAAGGACCTTAATGCAGAACTGTTTGATTGTAAGGACAGTGCAGTTGTAAGCACCATTCAGATAACCACTGCAATACCCAACACAGTATATCCTGCTCAAGGACAATGGCCAGCTCCAGTGACCAAACAACCAGACATTAAGAACCCCAAGCTCACTAAAGATCAGCGAACCACAGGGAGTCCAGCAAGAAAAACAATTATAATTACTGTGAAATCCGTCACCTCCGACACAATTCATATCTCTTGGAAACTTGTCCTACCTATGACTGCTTTAAGACTCAGTTGGCTCAAACTGGGTCATAGCCCAGCATCTGGATCTATAACAGAAACGATCGTAACAGGGGAACGCAATGAATACTTAGTCACAGCCCTGGAGCCTGATTCGCCCTATCGAGTTTGCATGGTTCCCATGGAAACCAGTAACCTCTACCTATTTGATGACACCCGTGTTTGTATTGAGACTGAAACTGCACCCCTTCGAATGTACAACCCTACAACGACCCTTAATCGAGAGCAAGAGAAAGAACCTTACAAAAATCCAAATTTACCGTTGGCTGCCATCATTGGTGGGGCTGTGGCCCTGGTGACCATCGCCCTTCTTGCTTTAGTGTGCTGGTATGTTCATAGGAACGGATCACTCTTCTCAAGGAACTGTGCGTACAGCAAAGGGAGGAGAAGAAAGGATGACTATGCGGAAGCCGGCACTAAGAAGGACAACTCCATCCTGGAAATCAGGGAGACTTCCTTTCAGATGTTACCGATAAGCAATGAACCAATCTCAAAGGAGGAATTTGTAATACACACCATATTTCCTCCTAATGGAATGAATCTGTACAAAAACAATCACAGTGAAAGCAGTAGTAACCGAAGCTACAGAGACAGTGGTATTCCAGACTCAGATCACTCACACTCATGATGCTGGAGGCCTTGTAGCAGACTGTGTTTCGGTTTTTTTAAAAACCTAGGGGAGGTGATGGTAGGAACCCTGTTCTACTGCAAAACACTGGAAACAAGAGACTGAAAAAAGCAATGTACTGTACATTTGCCATATAATTTATATTTAAGAACTTTTTATTAAAAGTTTCAAATTTCAGGTTACTGCTGCGATTGATGTAGTGGAGATGCCTGAACACAATTCTATATTTTAGTATTTTTTAGTAATTTGTACTGTATTTTCCTTGCAAATATTGAAGTTATAAACCATTTACTTTGTGTTCTACTGAGTAAGATGACTTGTTGACTGTGAAAGTGAATTTTCTTGCTGTGTTGAACAATCAGGACTGAGTTCACATAAGATCCTTGTAGTATAAGCACAGGCCATTTTTCACTTTGGTATTAATAAAATGTAAAAAAAAAAAACCTGGCTGGATGAGAAAAATTAAAGTTCAAAAAATAGTTATGAAGTAATGTCCAACTATTCAATTTGTATTATCCCAGTGGTATTCAATAAATTAAAATATTTGTGAAGTAATGGGCAATATCAAATTTGCTGCATATCTCCATTTTTACTCTAAGCAAATTAGATATCCTTAAGAAAGTAAGCATTATCTTCTGAACTGAATACATCAGCTGGCATAAAGGAGTGTGAAGTCTGTTATTAAAACCACTGTTAACAAACCTTTGAGAATAAAGGACTTCACAAAATCAATAATGTGAGCACGCTTCTAAGTTAGGGGGAAAATTTGTACTTAGGAAACATGAAAACTTAGACTTCATAGTATAATAAACACAAACACAAGAATTGCATTTTGGTTTTGCCTATACCATCCTGATTTTGAGAAGTGAATTCTAAAGACATAATTATTAATGTTTATAATGTTTTTATCATAAATGATTTCAAAAAAGAAACACATACGTATTTAAAAAGGTAGTATAACCATAAGCAATTCCCCTCAAAAATGCAGAGAAAGTAGTACTTTAAATGAGGAAGAATTTAAAAGAAAAATAAATACTAGAAATCAAATTTAGATCTGATTTATGTGAAATGTTTTAACACTGTACATAAAAGTTCAATTTACTTTCACAATGATCAAGAATACTGCCCATTACTGTCACAGTTTTCCACATATTACATAATGAACTTGTAACATTTCTTTCTAGCTTCCTACTGAATTGTGAGCTATTACTTGTTTAAAAACCACATCATTCTTCTGTTGCCATGATTTTTTTTTCCAACAAAAAAACCAAAGTGCATTGTACGCCCTTTGGCCAGTCTTGTATGTGCCTTGATCCAACGCTACATGTATTCAGCTTTTAAAATTCGACAAATTTTTCATACTTCCTTAAATATGAAAAATTATGGTCTTATTGCTGAATAAAACAAGAAAAAGTACAAAATAATCGTGCTTGCTTTTTCGGGATTATGTTACTATCACTGAAGTAGCAAATTGCCCAGCACATTATTCCTAAGCACCCCCATGTATTTTTCTAGGCATAAAAATAAACGTTGGCTACAAATAAAAAAAAAAATAGCAATATCTTGAGCTTGTGTATCATTTTACTTTAAAGAGTTCAGTGTTCCATGCACAAACTAATTTCCTAGAAGTGTTTTAGAATTCTGTTCTGCTTATTCATGCCAAAGATGGAAAACTTCAGAAGTGGTGTTGTGATTTTTCTTTTCTATGCTGCTACCATTGTCCTGACTGATACTTTTTAAGGTGATCTTTGAAAAACTAATATTTTTAAAAATAGCTTTTTGGTAGTGTGAGTTGGCATTAGAGGTTTTAGAATCCCAGATCTACCACTTACTAGGTATGTACTTAAAAACAACTTAGTTTCCTTATCTATAAAAAGCCCGGGGGGGGTGGGGGGGAGTGTTGCTATTTATTAGTTCCACCTGAACAAAGGGTTGTGGTGAGGATGAAATGACATGCATGGAAACTGCGCAATTTAAGTTACTACTTAGTTACTACTAAGTTACTACTGTAGACTTAAGTTATTACTACTTAACAGAAATTAAGTTAAGAAAAGTTTGCCATGTGTTTCCAGAGGTTGGCCAGATGTTTCTGCTTCTACTGGTCTACTAACAGATATCTCCAGCTGCCTGTGAAACCTCATTTTTTCATTATTCATTTGCCATCCTCATATATTTCCCAATACCTCTTTTCACTTCCTATTATGAGGAATGTTTTCCAGCTAACTTAGCAAGGACTTATGTGATTAACATTAATTATAGGGAACATTTTGTGAAGAAAGCTTGATTTTGCTTCTAGAGGTTTTGAACCAGTTCAGCTACAATGTTGCCAGAAGTCAGGGAAAGGGCTGGATGGTTCCATAAAATTGCTATAAACCTATGAGTTTATAAAAAGCCAAGAGCCAAGAGATTATATTGACTGTTTTCCAGTTAGTACATCTTTCATGAGCACAGAAAATTTTAGGTATGTTCTAATATATGCATTATAATTATCTTACCTGAGACAAATCAGAAATGGGTTTTATATCAGCAAACAGAGACACCACTGACAGGGTAAAAGTTTATTATTTCCCTAGGCTTGTTAGAAATCCAAATATATATCTTTTCAATAAAATAATAAAATATAAATAACTACCTTAAAGGGTACTAATTATAAAATATACCTGTATGTATCCCAAACTAAATGGTTACAATTTTTACTGATCAAGTACTAACAAAATTGTAGGACAAAAAAAAAAAAAAAAAAAAATCCCACCCAAATATACAACTTAGAGATTTAAAAAGAGTACAATTCAAGAAGCTACCAAAGAGTGAATGTATATATATATTACACACACACATACACGCATACATATATTGGGGGTGAAAATTGCTCCCTTGCTGAATGTTTGACAAAAATCAAAAAATCGTTTTTGAATGCAGTCTCTTGTGTAACTGCATTAAATCACTGCACTTACATTCTCATTCCCTATTAAAAACAATACTGTGCTCCATCTTTCAGCAAGGCCGATTTATTAAAAGTATTCCCCTGTGCCAAAAGAACTAGTAAAAAACAAAAACAAAAACAAAAAGCCTCTGCTTTGCTAACTACAGTTTCTGAGTGAAGCACATTTTATAGCTACATGCCAACATGACAGTTTTCCTGAGGAATCCAAAGAGACCCACATGCTTTAAAGCACCTGAAGTGTGGGTGTTAAAGAAACCAATCCACCACTGAATTTACTTTAATATTAACTCATCTACTGCTGAAAACAGTAGTGGCATTTAAAATTCTAGTTCCTTTCTCATACTTAGCATGATTAGCAAATCTTAATTTAGCATAGTCTTGGAATTATAACTACTGTATTTTATGCTTTTAGACTTTTGGTTAAATTAGCAAAACATAACTCATGCTTATCAATCACTTTCTGAAGAACTTCAAATTTCTTTACATATAATCTTGACACCCAATGACCCATACAAATGGTGTCTACATTATAAATAAATGAAGCACTGACTTCAAGAAGTATGCTGTCTATAGGATGTAAGGGATAAACATAAGATCTAATGGAAGTTTGCTACAACTGTGGTATAAAAGAAATAGCTAGATATAATTGGATGGGTCAAAGAAGACCTCATGAAGGAGGTAAAATGAAGGATAAGAAAATATTTAAAAAGAAACTAGATACTGGTCATGGAGAAAATGGAGAAAAAAGTGATGGAGATAGGAAAACAGGGGCAATGCTTCTCAATGCTGGCTTTGGTCATAATCCCTTGGGGAGGCTTTTATAAAGATAACCAGGCCTTAATACAGACCTACTAAACTTAAATCTCCCAGACTGAAATTGGGTATTTAAATTCTTCTCTAATTCCAAAGGTGATTCTGATGCAATTGGGGACACCTGATTTTGGAGGTATCTGGGGGAAGGCCACCAGGCCTGCTGAACATACAGGGCCCATAAAGGAGGTAAGGCTGGAAAAGCTCTCTATGTCAGGCTACATAGTGTGTTGAATTCCCAGCTGAGAAAGTCTGGATGATATGCTTTGGTGATCGTTTCTGAACAGGTGTATAAATAATCAGTACTTTAGGGACATCTTGTAGAAATAAGGAATATTGAATGAAGGATGAATGAGGAAAAATATGAGAACAAGAAGATAAGTTCGAAGGACATACATTACTGCAGGCAAGAGGAAACAAGGGCCTAAACAGTGGAATGGGGCTTTAAAAACAAAAGCGTAATTCAAAAATACACGAAAGGTAGAATTCCTAGAACCTGGGAACTGAGGAAAGAATAAGAATTGAGGGTGATGATTTTTAGCCCAGGTAAGTAGAATGCTCGTGAGACACTTAATGATGAAAAATACTAGAAAAGCAAATCTCAGAGTATTTTGTAATCTATGCATCGTACAGATTTATATCGGCTAATTATAAACTGTGGCTTCTTTAACCTTTCAAGTGACCCAATCTGGATCCAGTTTAAATGATAAACTGTAAGTGCCTTAGGTTTTAAAATACTTGTGTGTTATCCTTCTGAAATGCTATTGCAAAGTGGGAAATGAGGGTCTGGGGAGAGATCCTCAGTGTATCTAACAGATTATTATTAAAGCTGAGAGGGTGTAAGACAGCAGCAACAGAAGTAAGCAGAGGGAGGGAGAAGAGATGAGCCACAGGAACAATGTTTTGTGAGGACAGAAGAGGGAGAGAAGCAAAAGAAAGAAACAAACAAAAACAAACAAACAAAAAGGAAGGCATAAAGGAAGAAAATCATCATGAGAAGAAAATTATAAAATCAAGGAAGTACAAATATTTAAAAAAAAAAAAAGGAGGATGTCAAAAGATAGTCTGGAATGTATATTTGGAAGAGAACACTATTTAAAATGGAAAAGGAGGGGTGCCTGCGTGGCTCAGTGGGTTAAAGCCTCTGCCTTTGGCTCAGGTCATGATCTCAGGGTCCTGGGATGGAGGCCCGCATCAGGCTCTCTGCTCAGCGGGGAGCCTGCTTCCTCCTCTCTCTCTCTCCCTGCCTCTCTGCCTACTTGTAGATCTCTGTCTGTCAGATAAATAAGTAAAATCTTTAAAAAAAAAAAAATGGAAAAGGAGGGGACTGCCAGGAATTCTGAAGCAGTGTCCCCAGAGAGGTAAGAGTCTCTGGGATGCTGACAGGATAATGGGAGATAAAGAAAACAGACATGATGACTAATACTACTCTTTAAGAAGTTTGGAGGGTGAAGGAATCAAGAGAGATAAGAAGGAAGTGAGTACCAGGAGAGATACTGACGGACCTCAGAATAAGATGGGGTACAGAGATAGGAACAAAAAATGAGGACAGGGAGAGCATTCAGTAAGAGAAAATGAGATGCAGGGGAGATGTGGTCCAAGTCTTGGCTGTGAATCTAAGATGACTTAAGCAAAGGTGTGACTGAGAAGCTGAAGTTTTGGAAAAGTCCCCAGCAAGAAGTACAAAGTCACCCAGGGAAATGGAAAGGGTAGGTGTGAGGGTAAGGTTTATAAGACAGGTCCTAAGGAAGATGAGGAAATGTCCCAGGGAAGAAGACAAGGGAGATGGTGATGAGATCAGATGATACAGATATAAGGACTTAAAAAGAAAGGTTTTTGAATAATGGTGACAGAAATATAGTCAGGAAGTGATCTTTCAGGGACAGAGAAAAAATTTTTAAAGCTCCCTTCCCATATTTCATACTCCTCCCCTACACCAAAGTTTCATCAAGTAGTGACAGTAAGAGATGGAACAGGTGACTGGAAGGTATCATCCTCAGGAAAAAGATGTCAATTAGTTCAAGGTCATGGGAAGAATGCTAAGAAAAATGTCAGTTACATGGGAAATTAGAATCCAAAAGAAAAAGACCACAATGGGCCGAGTAGAAGCAGTTAGGAAACAGGCCTGAAAGGAGTTCAAACTTCCAGGTGAAAAGACACACAAAACACAAAAATAGAGAAGAGGAGGTCACTGTACTTAGGACTCCCACAAATGATCATAGTGAAAAGGATGTTGGCCATGAGAGGTTAGTGGAGACTCCTGTTGTAAATAGTATAGACATTCTGAACAGA